>NW_005843404.1:30236-48603 GCF_000455745.1 Alligator sinensis | reverse complement strand
TGGCTACCAATATGGCTAGCCAATATGGGCCCACCACTAACAAGCCCCTGACCACAAGTGGAATTGGGCAGTGCAGTTGTGGCAATTCTGCCAGAGGCTTAGTGAAGGAGCTAAAGGATGATCTTGTTCCTCTGGAGTGCCCTGCTTGCTTGGGGCCCTTGGCTGAGCTCTGCGTGGATCAACCACTGACTCAGAATGGTGTCTGGAAAAGATGGCCATGCAGAGGGGACCCTGCCTGGTAATCCCAGGCACCCTGGTGTCCCAGAAAGAGCAGCAGATCCAGAGATGGAGGTCTCCGTCTGCCATACCTAGAAGACCTGGTGGCAAGCGTCTGGCCTCTGCATGTCTTGTGGAGCACAAAGGCCTTCTGCAACCACCCACTCAAGCCGAGGGGGCCCCACTACAATGAGACTGAGGCTCCTGAAGTGGAGTAAGAGGAACTAGGTTGGGTGAAAAGGTTTGTACCATCCTTTTACTCTAATTGGTCCCTTTAACCTTGCGGGGAGAGGGGCTGCTGAGGAATGCAGCCCTCTTGCATTGCTCACCATGCACCTTGCTCACCCAACCTTCTCAGCAGTACAGCCATCCACCCTGGTGGGCTTGGGTGCTTCATCAACAAGATTTTTTCAAAACGACATGCATCCTGTGGAGGCACGGGGCCAACCCCACAACAACGGAGTCATTGTGAACGCACCACTCAACTTGAGTCCAGATACTCTGAACACTTGCTGCTTTCTCTGCTCTGCCCTCCCGCCCCACCCCCCCTTTGTGCTCCAGGTCTCCATCCAGAAATGGACTGAGGTGCTGCAGTTTGGCCTGAAGCAATTGGAACATGCTCCTATGAACTTGGGAATTGCCTGACTAGCCATCCACAACTTTGTCACCTGCTTGTACTAGGGAACCTGACTACTGATTTTTCTAATTACAGCCAGAAAGCCTTAGGGCATAGCCTACAGGTTATCATGCCCCCCAGAGGCCCAACTTGTGATGGGGCATCTCAAGCAAGCCTTCCTCAGCAGTCCCATCCTTGCACAGACTTTTTACATTTGTGATGGGGGCAGTGTTGTGGGGACAGGTGTCCCAATATAGCGGAGCCTGAGGATCTTTTGTACCCTTATACCTGCTACTGAGGATAAATAGCATCCGTAGGATCTAGTTTACAGTACTTGGAATGAGGAGGCCCTTGACATGAAAGCAGGCTTTTCACAGTGGTGTCCCCACCTGGAGGGGGGACCACACCCCATAGAGGTCCTCATGGATAAGCACCACCTGGAGTCTCTGACCTGCAAGAAGCCTGAACCAGAGACACTGGGCTGGTTCCTAGCTTGCTCAAGGCTTCAGTTTTTCTAATTGTGTAGCAGCCAGGGACCTGCATTGGCAGGAGGAATGCCTTCTTGTGCAAGAAGTACTGCTGCATTGCCCACCACAGCACCTGTCAATGTTTCTGGGGCCTCAGAAGTTCTAATATGCAGCACTGGGGGAGGGATTGGATGGAAATGCTTCCCTCAGCCTGTCAAGACCCTTCTGTTCACTGAGTAGTGTATTTGACTACCAAGGTTACAGACTGTCCGACTGCTTCTAGAAACTTGCAGGAAATGCACATGTCCCCGATCTAGTCCCAGCATTCCATCAGAGTTACCCAGAGAAGGCTGTCCTAGAAGCCCTTATCCATGCATTGTGCTAGGAAATGTACTGTAAAGAGACCAGACTGGAGCTGTGGAGTTGGGGGGCTCCATTGGAAGACCAGAGCTACTCATCAGCTCCTGAGCAGGTGCCACCTGCAGCAAGCCCAGAGCAGAGGCCTGGTCCCGCTGGGCTGAGTGAGGCAACGTAGGCAGCTGATCCCCTACATTCACTATCTGGCCTTAAACAAACCAAACCACAAACAGTAGGCCTGTTCTTGTTTTTGCCTTGTTGTTAGTGGTCCCTGCTTCATCCCTGTGGATAGTGTTTTTAAAGGGTTGACGAGAAGGGGAAAGAATGAAGATGAGGGTGGAGGTTGGGGTGCAGGAGTGGTCATTCATCTCTTTCTACTTTAGCTGGTGCCCAAGATGTTTTACCCTTGGGTTTTACAGACCACTTTATGCTAAAAGGGGTGGTGGATATGGAGAAATGGTGTGTAATGATGCGTCTTATGGAAATATAAGGAAGGGGTTTGTGGTTTGAAATGTTCAAAATGGAGAGTGCTTTGTGCATTGCTTCGCTGAATGTGAGGAGTTTGTTGTCAAGGAAGAGGTGGGAGAGGATGGGAGGGTATCTGAGAACGGTACAAGCAGATATTATGTGTGCAAGAGTGTGGGATCGGGTGGGAAGGGGATTATAGGTTTTTGAGAGAGAGATGGGATAAAGGAAGATCGTGGTGGGCTGGGGCAGGAGGGAATAATGCTGCGGGGGTGGGAATATTGGTTAACGAGGCACTGGTGAGGGTGATTGGGGTGGAGATGTTAATTGTGGGTCGTTTACAACACATGAGGGTGGAGGTGGGGGTGTTTAATGTCTATGCACCTGCGACGAAGGCTGAATGCATGGAGTTTTTTCGAAGGTTGGCGATATGGGGGGGAGGGAAGGTTTTTGTGGGGGATTTTAATTGTATTGTTGAGGAAGGGGATAGGGAGGGGGGGGTGGGGGGTGGGCGTTTGGATAGCACGGGGAGGTGTTTGGGGAACTGGATACGGGAGGGGTTGCTGGATGTTTGGAAGGGGTAGCGGGTGGAAACGAGGATTGATCCGGGGGGAAAGAGGGTATCCAGAATTGATTTTGTCTTTGTTTCTGATGGGGTAAGGGTGGAGGGTAAGGAAGTAGTAGAAGTGGGGTTTAGTGACCACAAGGTGTTTAGGGTGGATTTACGGGGTTGGGGAAGGGAGTGGGAGAGGGAGGGGGATGTGGAAGTTAAATACAAGGGTGCTGGGGGATGAACGGATATGTGGGGCTTTTGGGAGGGAATATGAGGGGTGGAGAACAACAAGGGTGCTCTTTAAGTCCCAATGGGAGTTGTGGAGGGTGATGAAGGAGAAGATTAGAAAATGGTTTATATGGGTGGGGAAACGGAAGGCATGGGAAAAGAGAAGGGAGTTGGGGAGGTTGCAGGGAAAGGTTCAAAATCTGATCCGGGAGGCGATGCGGGGGGAGGGAAGCAAAGCGGGCAATGGAGGAATGGTTTCAGGGTAGGGAGCGGAAGAAGATGTTTCTAGCATGGGCACCGTGGGTGGGGCAGGGGGAGGAATGGGGGAAGTATTTCGCGAAAAGGGTGAAGGGGAGCAGGGAAGTGGGGGCGGTGGTTACGGGGGAGGGATTGCGGGTAGAGAAGCAAGGGGAGGTGTTGGAGGAGGTGACGGGGTTCTATGCGGGGTTGTATAAGAAGCGGGAGGTGGATGGGAAGGTGGGGGAGAGGTTCTTGGGGGAGTTGGAAAAGAGGTTAGGGGAGGGGGAGGAAGCCGATCTGGAGAGGGATATAATGGAGGAGGTGGTGAGGGAGGTGCTGGGGAGGATGAAAAGGGGGAAGACACTGGAGTTGGATGGGCTACCGGCCGAATTCTATGAGAGGTTTTTGGGGGGGGGGCGATGTGGTGGAGGTATTTCAGGAAATCATGGGGTCAGGCGTGGTGTGGGAGGGGTTTGCGATGGGGGTGGTGGTGGTATTGCACAAAAAGGGGAACAGGGAGGCAAAGGGTAACAGGGAGGTGCTGCAAAACTGGAGGCCGATCACGTTATTGAACGTAGACTATAAGTTATTTTCAAAGGTGTTGGTGACGCGGATGGGGAAGGTGTTGGGGGAGGTGCTGGGGGAGGACCAGACGTGCGGTGAAGGGTAGGAGAATGGTAGATACACAGAGGGTTTGGAGGGATATGATGCAGTATGTGGGGGAGAGGGGTTGGAGGGTGGTGGTGGGAAGTGTGGATCTGGAGAAAGCGTATGACAGTTTGGAGCAAGGGTTTTTGTTTGTAGTGTTGGGGCGGATGGGGTTTCCGGGGAAACCCCATCCGGTTGTGGGGTGGGTGAGAGCACTGTATAAAGGGGCACGTAGTAGGATATTGGTGAAGGGGTTTTTGGGAGGGGAGTTTAGGGTGGAGAGAGGGGTGTGCCAGGGGTGCCCCCTCTCTCCAGGACTGTTTGTGTGTGGGATGGAGCCGTTGGCTCAGCGGGTGAGAAGGGATGGGAGGGTGAGGGGGATACCAGTGCCGGGGGGAGGGGAGTTGAGGGTGACACTTTATATGGATGATGTTATGTTTATGGTTCGGGACAAGGGGTCTTTGAGGAGGGTGGGGGAGGGAATTAGGGAGTATGGGGAGGCAGCGGGGCCACAGGTGTATAAGGGGAAGAGTAAGTTGCTGGCGGTGGGGGATTGGAGGGGGTTGGAGGAAGAGGGGTGGCAGGTGGAGAGGGAGGGGTTGAAAGTGTTGGGAGTATACATGGATGTAGGGGGGCAGGGGGAACGGGCGTGGGAGGAGGTTCAAGGGAGGGTGAAGGAAGTGGTTGGGATATGGGGCACCAGGAAGCTATCGTTTAGAGGGAAGGTGGGGATAGTGGAACAATTTTTGTTGCCTATGGTTTTGTTTGTGGCGATGGTGTACCCGCTCACCTGGTTGCAGGTGAGGCGGGTACAGAGGGAAGTGTTTGTTTTTCTGGGGAGGGAAGACAGAGAGGGTGGCAAGGCGGGAGGTGTATAAGAGGGAGGATTTGGGAGGGTGGGGATTGCCTGAGTTGGAAGTTTTTGTGTATGTGCATTTTTGGAAAGGGATGGTGAGGCTAGTGGGGTTGGAGGGGAGGAAAGTGGGGGCAATGTGCAGGTATTGGGCTGGGAGGTATTTAAGAAGGTTGGTATTATATGGGGGGAGGTGGACACGGTTGTGGGCGGAGAGACCGGCAAAATGGTATACGCGGGGGTGGAATTTCTTGAGGGCAAAGGGGCTGGAGGGGTTAGGGTGTGAGGGGGAGAAAGAGGCAAAGTGGGTGTTGGGGGAAATTAGAGGAAGGGATGGAATGACAGATATAGGGGAATTGTCATGGGTACAGGTGGGGAGGGTATGGAAGGGAATAGTGGGAAAGAGGTGGAAGGGGGAACATGAAGATTTTGCTCAGCGGGTGGTAAGAAAGATGTTAACGGTGAGGGCAGAGCAACGGAGATGGGGTTTGTTAAGGTCGGCGGAGTGTCCACGGGAATTGTGCACGAGGGAGGAAACAGTTTTTCATGTTTTATGGGAGTATTGTTTTGCACAAAGGGTTTGGCAGAGGGTGGGGGGGGTTGTAGAGCAATAGAGTGGGGGGATTGTGTTAGTTTTGAGGGGGCGGTGTATGGGTGAGTCACAAGGAGAGGGAATGGGAAATTCGGGTGTTGTTACTGTGTACACGGGTGGCGGTGTGGAAGGTGAGGTGTCTGTTAGTACAAAAGGGGCTTTATTTTACATCACGCGAGTGCACTTATCTGGCATATGCGGAATTGGGGCACTATAGGAGTAGAGGGGAAGGGGAGTGGGAAGGGATTGAGTGGAGGAGGTTGTCTGAGTAGGAGGGAAAGGGGAAGAAGGTAAAGGAACGAAAATCTTATGATTTGTGTGTGATATTGAAAGCGGGTGAATGTAAAATGTGTAAAAGATTGAACTGAAGGAGGTAAAGGTGGAAGGAGAGATTGAAACATTTGATTTGTTTGTGTAAGGGGGAGGAATGTGTTTTGGTTGTCCTGGAAAGGAATGGTATGTTATGGGGGTTAATGTAAATGGGTTGTGGTTTGAAGCGGGAAAGCTGGAGTTTTTGTTGCTTGTGTTGAAAGTTTTAATGGTTTTGATAGTTTGTCAATAAAACAAAAAAAAAATATGATCGCTTCTCGGCCTTTTGGCTAAGATCAAGTGTAGTAGACACTCCCCCACGTGCTGTGCAGCTGCAAGCCGCACGCCAGGGCCTGGCAGCTCCGCCACAACGCCGTCCAGGACTGACTGGTGAGGGCCATCCCGGCCGCAGCGGGGCAGGTCTCCGTCAACCGCACCGTCCCGGGCTGCGAGAGCCAGATGCGCCCCGACATCGTGATCACCAACAAGGAGGCCAAGAAGATCGTCATCGTGGACGTCACCATCCCCTTCGAGAACCGGCGCCAAGCCTTCACCGACGCCCGGGCTCGCAAGCAGGAGAAGTACGCCCTGCTGGCTGACACCCTGAGGGGCCGCAGCTACGACGTGATGGTCGACACGCTCATCGTGGGAACGCTCGGAGCCTGGGACCCCAGCAACGAGAGTGTCCTGCGTGCCTGCCGTGTCTCCCGCTGTTACGCCAAGCTGATGCACTGCCTCATGGTGTCCGACACCATCCGGTGGAACCGCGACATTTACGTGGAGCATATCACGGGCCACCACCAGTACACGGACCCCACCAGGAGAACAGCTGCCGGACCGGACCCAGAGGGGACCACCTGAACACCCCACCTCTGCACCAGATGGACCTTTGCTTCAAGAGGATTCATCAGCAACGGACGACGACCCTGCGCCACCCGAAGAGGACCCCTGCGATAGACTGTATCTAGACTGAGACACTTTATCTTTGGACCACTTCTTCCACCATCGCGGACCATTGTCACGGGCATGTGTGTTT
This sequence comes from Alligator sinensis, assembly GCF_000455745.1. NCBI lineage: Eukaryota > Metazoa > Chordata > Crocodylia > Alligatoridae > Alligator > Alligator sinensis. The sequence continues at coordinate 42,023 of NW_005843404.1, read as the reverse complement.
CTATCCTCTTTTTCTCTCAGTGTTGCGAACCCCCTCCCTCCCCTTCCCCCTTCCCCTCTCCCCCTACCCCCGGGCTTAGTTGGCTAACTTTGTATCGCATGTAACTTAGTTGCGTTCCCCACCTCACCCCCATCCTTCTATTGTTAGTCCCTCGCCGGGGCACTCTGTATTTCCCTATCGGCTTTCTCATCTTTTTTTTTGGATTTACAATCCTAAACATCTTCTAATAAAAGTCAATCTGCTCTTATCAGTTTAATTGCTGATACGTCCTCGATGTGAGGACCGACGCATTAAACGCATTTTTGGTGCTGGGAGCGGGCCTCGGAGCTTGCTCCAGCCCCTCCACGCATTGGCCCGGTATTACAGTGCCTCCGGGGGTGGGGGGGGGGGGTAGCGCCGCCTTCCTCCTCTCTGGGTTCCAAAAGCAGCGGCAGCAGGGGCGGGGCCGCGGCCCCTGGGCGGCCCCAGGGGGCAGACCCTATGCAAAGGGCTGCCGCCGGCTGGGCGGGCAGCACACTGACAGGGGAGGGAGCGAGCGAGCGTGTGCGCGCGCCCTCCTGCTCGGCAGGCAGCACGGCCCCGCCACCGCCTCCTGCCGGGGGGAGGCCGGGGCCCCGCCCGGGGCCGCGAGGCCCGGGCAGCCCACCAGGGCCCGCCGCGGGCCCGGAAGCGGCACCCGGAGGGTGGGTCGGGGAGGCCGGGGCCTTCCTGGCTGCTGGCAGGCAGGCCTTGCAGCCTCTTTCCACGTCTCTCGCCGTGTCTCTGGCTCGGCCTGCGAGGCCGCTTAAGACCAGACGCTGCCTTCGTCGAGCGTCGCCGCCGCCCAAAGCCGGAGCGGCAGGGCGTGCGCAAACCCCAAGTCAAATGAAAGCAGTAGATGGAGAGCGGGGCAAACGGAAGGAAGCCCGCGTCGAGTCGAGTCGAGTCTGCAGCGAGCCTGCAGCGCAATGCTGCCAGCTAGTCAAGCGACCAAAACACTGGCTTGCATCCACAGATGCTTCTCAAGCAAATCCCGGGCAGGACGTCCTTCTCCCCTCGTACTCGGCCTCAGCTGGAGTACTGCGTCCAGTTTTGGGCTGGCTCCACAATTCAAAAAGGACGTGACGTGGAGAAGCTGGAGAGAGTCCGCCCAGAGAAGAGAAGAGCCACGCCCGCGCCCGATCACAGGTCAGGGAAGCAGACCCTACGATGACAGGCTGAGCGCCCTGCCTGGGGCTCTTGAGCCTGGATAAAGCCCAGGCTGGCTCGCTCGCTCGCTCGCTCGGGGGCGATCTGATGGCCACCTCTAAGTTGACCACCAACCAGTAGCTAGGGGAACGCGTTTGTTCACCAGAGCGAGCGCCGGCCCCAAGAAAGGGAGGACGACTAGGTCGAACAGTCATCAACTAACTACTACAAGGCCGTTTCAGGCTGGACATGAGGAAGAATTTCTTTCCTGTCCGAGCCCCCAAGGCAAAGTGCGTCTGGAACAGCCTGCCACCGGAGGTGGTTCGGTTCAAGCGCCTGCCTCCCTTGAACCCCTTCAAGAGCAAACGGGATGCTTCTCTTGCTGGGATCCTATGACCCCAGCGGACTTCCTTCCTGCCCTTTGGGCAGGGGGCTGGACGGACTCGATGATCTTCCTTCCGAGGTCCCGAATGTCTATGAAAGAGTCAGGTCGAGTCGAGGAAGCTTTCCCGGTGGCTTTCCCGCCCGCAGGAGAGCCAGCCAGTCGCTCAGTCGCCAGGCCCCGGGACCGACCGCCGGCACCCTGCCGGGGCCGCTCCCAGCCCTGCTCGCCGGGCCCCCTGGGCCGCCGGCCCAGGGTGCCCGCTCCCCCTCCGGGGTTGGGCGGGTTATCGCTTCTCGGCCTCTTGAGGCTCAGATCAAGTGGTGTCTGGTCCTATCGGTTTTGAGAACTGATACGTCCTCGATGTGAGGCCTCTCGAAGGCCCTGAGCAGAGCACCGAGGAAGACGGAGGGGAAAGCAGTGCAAAGAGAGATGGCTGATGCGAAGTCAAGGCGCAATATGCAGATCAGGATGCGAATGACGGAGGGGAAAGCGGTGCAGAGAGAGATGGCAGCTACGAAGGCGAGGCCCAATATGCAGATCAGGATGCAAATTGGTATGCAAATGACGGCGGAGACGAGAGCTGAGGAGGAGAGAGTTCGGGAGCAGCGGCGGCGATGGGCGAATCAGATCGGCGGAGGGGACGACAACAACGGAGTTGGTGAGCGAATGGCGGAGGAGGAGGAAGGGTGGACCCATGTGCAGCGGAAAGGGAAGGCCCAAGGGGGAGCGGGGGGCAGAAGACCCCCGAAGAGAGAGGAGCACCGCTGGCGGCAGGAAGTCATCGGGAGACCCCGGGGCAAGAGAAGGAGGAGACAGGAGCAGGGGGCCCTGAAGAGGAAGAAAATGGAGGGTGAAGGTAACCCTCACCCAGGAGGGCTATAAGGGAAACAAGACTCTGAGGCGCGGAGACTTTATGGCTGAGGTCCTCTTGAAGATCCTCAAAGTAAATCGAAGGGACTTGCACTGTGTGGTGGCCTTTGATAACAGGAAGGTCTGGAATGTGACCTTTGAAAGTGAGAAATGTTATGCTGCCTTTTGGAAGGCGCATGAGGAGGCATTGGAAAGAGGGGAGCTGGAGGGGTTAGTGTTTGACATGGGGCGAAAGGCACGGGAGAGAGTGCTATATATTAAGATGTTTACAGACATGGCGCAGAAGGACAACGTGAGGAGATGGTTGGAGCAGAGGGTGGAGAGAGTAACGTTTGTAGAAAAAGAATGCGACTGGTTGGGGGGTTTGGACCGGGGCATGGAAGGCAAAAGTGGTGCTCCATGAGGTGGTGGGGAGCCCCGGGGCGGTTAAGCACTTGGCTTCGGCAGTGCAAGTTGGGCCGTGTAGGGGATACGTGGTGTATCATGACCAGCCCAAGCTGTGCAATAGGTGCGGACAAGAGGGGCACCTGGCGGCGTTCTGCAGACTCACGGTGTGTTACCGTTGCAGGGGACTGGGGGACACAGCTCAATTCTCTAAGGAGAGCTTTGTGTGTAAGGGTTGCGGGCAGGAGGGGCACATACAGCAGACGTGCCCCTCATCCTACGCAAATCGAGTGCGGATGGCGGGGAGTCGTGAGGAGCGGGGGGGGGGGGGTGGGGGGGGGGGGGGGGGGGGGGGGGGGGGGGAAGAGAGAAATGGAGGAGGAGGAACAGATGGGTGCGCCAGAAGAGGGAGGAGAGATGTTTGTGGAGGAAACACCGGTGGAGGGAAGACCTGGGGAGGAGGAGGGTAACGAGGGGATCGAAGAGGCAGTCAAAGGGCTGGTGGAGGAGGAGGAGTTGGAGATGAAGGAACAGAAGGGGGAAGAGGAAGAGGGAGGGGATGCGGCATTGCAACATTTGAGGGGTTTGGTGGCGGAGTTGGAAATGGAACAAAAAAAAAAAAGAGACAAACGACGGGTCAAACAAGAGAAGGGGTGGGCAGAGCAACTGGAGGAGATGGAGGCAATTGAACAAGGGCGGGAGGGGATTCTCAAGAAAAGGAAGAAACAAGGCCGGGAGGAAAAGGGGAAGAAGCAGCTGGGGATGCAAACGGAAGGTGGAAAGGAAGAAGGGAAGGGGAAGAAGAAAGAGAAGAGGGAGGGGGAAGGAAAGTTTGGGATTTCTGAACCCAAGAGCGGTGGAGGGGCTGTTGAAACCACCTGGGAAATGGAGGAAAGGGGTAGAGTCCTCGCTGGAGGCATCGGAGAGTGGGAGTGGGGACGAGGTGTGAGAGGGGGATTTTTCATTTCTGTTGATTGTCATGGAAGGGGCATTGTGTGTTGTCTCTTTGAACGTGAGGAGTCTGTTATCTAAGAAAAGGTGGGAAAGGGTGGGAGGGTTTTTGAAGGCGTTAAGGGCTGATATTATTTGTTTACAAGAGTGTGGGGTTGGGTGGGAGGGGGAGTATGGGATGCTGCGGAGAAGATGGGATAAGGGAAGATCGTGGTGGGCCGGGGCAGGTGGAAATAAGGCGGCGGAGGTGGGGATTTTAGTGAACGAAACACGGGTGAGAGTGGTTGGGGTGGAGGTGTTAATTGAGGGGCGCCTGCAACATATGAGGGTGGAGGTGGGGGGGAGGAGGTGGGGGTGTTCAATGTCTACGCACCCGCGGTGAAGGCGGAGCGGAGGGAATTCTTTCCGAGACTGGCGATATGTGGGGGAGGGGGAGGGAAGAAGGTGTTTGTAGGGGACTTTAACTGTATTATTGAGGGAGGGGATAGGGAAGTGGGGGTTGGCGGGGGAAGTTTGGATAGCACGGGGAGGTGTTTGGGGAATTGGATTTGGAAAGAGGGGCCGGTGGATGTCTGGAGGGGAGCGCAGGTGGAAACGAGGATCAGCCCAGGGGGGAAGAAGGTTTCACGAATCGATTTTGTGTTGGTTTCGGAAGGAGCGGGGGCAGAAGGGAAGGAGGTGGTGGAAGTGGGATTTAGCGATCACAGGATGTTGAGGGTAGAGTTAAGGGTCGGGGGAGGAAGCGGGAGAGGGAAGGGGGTGTGGAAGCTGAACACAAGGGTGCTGGAAGACGAACGGGTGTGTAGGGCGTTTGGGAGGGAATATGAGAGGTGAAAAACAACAAGGGTGCTGTTTAAGTCTCATTGGGAGTGGTGGAGGGTTATGAAGGAGAAGATCAAGGGGTGGTTTATTCAAGTTGGGAAGCGACAGGCGTGGGAGAAGAGGAAGGAACTGGGGAGGCTGCAGGGGAAGGTTCAGGTGTTGATTCGGGAAGCGATGGGGGGAAAGGAAGTGAAGCGGGAGTTGGGGGAAGCGAAGCGGGCAGTGGAGGAATGGTTTCGGGGGAAGGAGCAGGAGAGGATGTTTTTAGCGCGGGCTCCGTGGATGGGGGAGGGGGAGGAATGGGGGAAGTATTTTGCAGAGAGGATGAAGAAGGGGAGCAAGGAAGTGGGAGCGGTGGTGACAGGGGAGGGGGTGAGGGTAGAGAAGCAGAAACCAGAAGCAGGAGGAGCGGCTGAGGGAGGAAAAGGAAGCGGAGGAGGTGGCAAGAGGCGAGCAAGCAGGGAAGAAAGAAGAGAAGGAGCAGCAGGACCAGCAGGGCGAGAGTGTGAGGAAATGGGGAGAAGAAGAATGCGGTGAAGAAAAAGAAGATAATACGGGAACCGTGTGGGGAGAGAAGGACCCACGGCGGTGGGTAAAGTTAAGGATAAAAGCGACTTTGTTGAAAGAGGGATTTTTGGGAGAATCAAGACTACAGAGGACAGAGTTTATGGAAAGAATACTACTCAGGGACTGCAGAGTGGATGCGAAGGACCTTAGCGCGGTTATCGCGCATGAAAACAACCGGGCGTGGACTATTACGTTCTGGAAGAGGGGGGCTTACGATGAGTTTTGGGTGCGGCTTGGTAAGTTGAGGAGGGTGGGGGCACTAAAGGGGATACGTTTTGAGGCAGGGGAAAAGGAACAGGAGAGAGTATTGGTGATACGTTTGTTTAATGATATGGTGGAGCAGGAGGACGTGGTGAGATGTTTAGAGGGCAAGGTGCAGAGGGTCATGTGGGTAGAACAGATTCTCGATAGATAGAAAATCTGGAACAGGGCATGGAGGGCATGGGTGTCGCTATTTGGGGGGGGGGAGCGGGGGGGGGTCAAGCATTTGTCTTCTATGTGTTTTTTGGGGCCAAATAAGGGGTATGTTAGTTATTTTGGGCAGCCCAAGCTGTGCTCAACTTGTGGGAAGGAGGGGCACCTGGCGGCGTTTTGCAATTTTACAGTTTGCTTTCGGTGCGGGGGACAGGGGCATAGGGCACAGGTGTGTATGACGGTGGGGAAATGCATTATTTGTGGGAAAGAGGGGCATTTTTCGTGGGAGTGCCCCATATCGTACGCCGGTCAGGCTTGGGCGGGGGGGGGGAACCGGAGAGCGAGGGGGGGGGAGGGGAGGAAGATGAAGATGTGAGGGAGGAGGGAGAGGAGGACAGCGTGTCCTCAGTAGCCTCCATGGAGGGAATAACCGGGGCTCAAGAAGGGGGTGGGTATGAGGGAGAGCGGGGAAGATAAGAGGGAAGTGGGAAAAGAGGAGAGTCTGAAGAAACTTGAGAAGGAAGGGGGGGGCAAGGAGAGTACGTGGGAGGGAAAGTGGAGAGATATTGGCAAGACAGAGGGAAAGCGCTGAAAGTGGTGGGGGAAAGGAGGTGAAGAAAGCGAAGGGGGAGAAAAGGGGGAGACAAGATGCGGGAAGGGGAAGAAGAAATGGGGAAGGAGACGGGAAGGGGAAAAAGGTTGTTGGGTGAGGGGGAGAAAGAAGGGAAGAGTCCGGAAAGCGGCGGGGAGAGTGGGGAGAAGGGTTTCTTAAGCCCGACGGCCATTGTGGCTTTAGCGAGAGCTACGGGGATGTGGGCAGAGGGGATGGGGAGGGAAGGGAAAGAAGGCTCGAGAGGGAAAGTGGGGGGAGGTGAAGTGGTGGGTTGAAAGGGAGTGTTGCGGATAAGGGGGGGGAGGGGGGGGAGGCAATCACGCATAGATTTTATGTTTGTTTCACCAGGAATGAGGGGAGTGAGGAAAGCGGTTGGGGATGTGAGTTTTTCTGATCATCGAATGTTGAGGGTGCAGGTGGAGGTAGGGAAGGGGGGGAAACGGGGGAGAGGGATATGGAAGTTGAATTTGAAATTAGTGGAAGATGAGAGGAGGTGCGAAGAGTTGAGGGAACTATACAGAGGGTGGAGGACACTTCAGGGGTTGTTTGCAACAAGATGGGAGTGGTGGGTGATGGTTAAAGGGAGGGTGAAGGAATGGTTCATTAAAGAGGGGAGAAGACGAGCGAGGGAGGGAATTGGAAAGGAGACAAAGGGTTGTTCAGGAGTTGTTAAGGAGGGCGGGGGAAGGGAGGGAGGTCCAGGAGGAGTTAAGGGAGGCAAGACGAAAGGTGGAGGAATGGTTTGGGGAGCGGGAGCGGGTTTTTCTGGTGAGGGCACGGTGGGTGGAGGAGGGGGAAAGGTGGAACAAATATCTGGCATCAAGAGTGAGGAAAGGGAGGGCAGAACTGGGTAAAATTAAAACAGGGGAGGGGAAATGGGTGGAAGGGACAAAGGAGATTTTGGAGGAGGCGACAAAGTTTTACAAGGATTTGTATAGAGGGGGAAGGGGGATAATGGAAGGGAGGAGTTAGTGGGTGAAGGGGCTAAAGGGGCGGGTGGCGGAAGGGTGTTTGAAAGGGATGGCGGGAGGGAAAGTGCCGGGGCTAGATGGGTTAGGGAAGGAATTTTACTGCAAATTTTGGGACTTGGTGGGGGAGGATATGGTTATGTTGTTTAGAGAGATCACGGAATTGGGTATGGTGGGGGAGGGGGTTGCGGATGGGGTAGTAATTTTGTTATATAAAAAGGGGGAGAGGGGGGATTTGAAAAACTGGATGCCGATTACTTTATTAAATGGAGATTATAAGTTGTTTATGAAGGTGTTGGCGGGGCGCTTAAAGAGGGTGTTGGGACAGGTGGTGGGGGAAGGACAAACACGTGCGGTGGAGGGAAGGAAGATTTACCAGACGCACTGGGTTCTGAGGGATATTGTAGAGTATGCATGGGTGAGGAAATGGGAGTTGGGGATCGGAAGTTTAGACTTGGAGAAAGTTTACGATTGGGTGGAGCACAGGTTTTTGTTTGAGGTATTGGAGGGGATGGGGGTGCCAAGGAGGTTTGTGGGGTGGGTGAAAGGGGTATATGAAGGGGCACAGAGCAGGATGTTAGTTAAAGGGTGTTTGGGAAGGGAGCTTAGGGTGGGGGTTCGCCAGGGATGTCCACTGTCACCGGGGTTGTGTGTGTGTGGCATGGAGGTTTTAGCACAAAAGATTAGGGGGGATAGGGGTATTAGAGGGGTGCAAGTTCCGGGGGGGGGGGGGGAGAAGGTAAAGGTTTTGCTTTATATGGATGATATTACGGTGGTGGTGAGAGATAAATATTCGTTAGGGAGGGTGTTAACACGTGGGGGAGTATGGGGAAATTTCTGGGACGAGGTTGAACAAAGGTAAGAGTGTGTGGGTACAAGGGGAATGGGAGGGGATAGAGGGATTTGGGGTGAAGGTAATTAGGGACAACTTGAGGGTTTGGGGGGTTACATTGGATAGGGATGGGAAGGGGAAGCGGGCATGGGAAGAGCTGCAAGGGAGGGTAAAGAAAGTGGTAGGGTGCTGGGGCACTAGGGGATTGTCTTTGGGTGGTAAGGTGGAGGTCATTAAGAGGTTTTTGCTGCCAGTAGTGTTGTTCACGGGGAGGGTATATCCCCCGTCATGGGCACAAGTCAGGAAGGTGCAGAGGGAGAGTTGTCTCTTCTTTTTTTTTGGGGGGGGGGGGGGGGGGGGGGAGTAGAGAGGGTGGAAAGGAAAGAAATATACAAGGAAGGGGAGAGGGGTGGATGGGAGGTGCCGGAAGTGGAGGTGTTTGTGTATGGGCATGTGGTGGCAGGGGTGGGGAGGGAAGCACTGAGGGGGGAAGGATATGCGGGGAAGTTTGGGAGGTACTGTGGGGGGGAGGTTGTGGAGGGCTCTGGGGTTGTTTAGGGACAGATGGACGGGGGTGTGGGCGGGAAAACCGTCCATGCATTATGGGAGAGTAGGGAGTTTCATTAGGGAGAAGGAATTGGGCGGGTTGGGGAGAGAGGGATTGCAAAATGCAAGGGAGATGTTGAAAATGATTAGGGGGAAGGATGGGCTAACAGATGTGGGGGAACTTTCGTGGGTACAGGTACGGCGGGTATGGAAGGGGGTGGTAGAGAAGAGATGGGAACCGGGGCATAGGGAATTAGGGTGGAGGGTTGTTAGAAGGGTATTGATGGTAAGGGAAATACAATATAGATGGAGATTGGTAAGGTCACCGGTATGTCCACAGGAGTTGTGTCAGGGGGAAGAGTCAGTACACCATATCTTTTGGGAATGTGATTATGCACGGAAAATGTGGGGGAGGGTGGGGAAATTTTTGAGGGAGCTAGGGTGGGTGGAAGGGATCTTGTATGAAGGGGCATTATACGGATTAGTGGAAGGGGGGGAAAAGGACTTGGGAGATGCAGGTTATTTTGATGGGGGTGAGAGTGGCACTGTGGAAAATAAGGTGTTTATTGGTTAGGAAGAGGTTATTTTTCACAACTAGGGAATGTTTACAATTAGGGTGGTACGAGATAAAGGGATATATAGAGGAAGGGGGGGGGAGGTGGGCAGGATAGGTTTAAAGGGGGGGGGGGGGGCGGTGTGGCACAGGGTAAGGTGGAGGCGCTTATTTGAGCCGGCAGGGATAGGGTAGCAGGGGAGATGTGGATGGACAGAGGGGATAGAAGGAAAGGTAGCAGATAGGATGAGAGAAAGGAGAAGGGGAAGAGGAATGGGGGGGGGGGAGGAATGTGTCGGGTTTTGCAGTAGGACTGTAAGAAGAATGGAGGGGAAATGTGAAAGTTGAATGAAGATGTAGAAGGCGTTGGGTTGTGCTTTGTATAGCGTCAGGAAGACACAGGGTGTTGCGTTAAAGATGGCGTCAGTTTGAGCTTTGTATAGCGTTGGGAAGACATAGGGTGTTTGCGTTAAGGATGGCTATGGATCAACCTGTTTTATTTAAAAAAAAAAAAAAAAAAAAAAATCTGTTCTTATCAGTTTAATCGCTGATACGTCCTCGATGTGAGGACCGACGCATTAAACACATTTTTGGTGCCGGGAGCGGGCCTCGGAGCTTGCTCCAGCCCCTCCATGCATCGGCCCAGTATTGCAGTACCTCCAGGCCCGGTGCCCGCCCCCCTTCCGGGGGAGCGCCTTCTTCCGCCTCTCTGGGTTCCAAAAGCAGCGGCAGCAGGGGCGGGGCCGTGGCCCCTGGGTGACCCCAGGGGGCAGACCCTATGCAAAAGGCTGCCGCCGGGCGGGCAGCACACTGGCAGGGGAGCAAGCGAGCGAGTGTGCGCCCTCCTGCTCGGCAGGCAGCACTGCTCCACTGCCGCCTCCCGCCGGGGGCCGCGGGGCCTGGGCAGGCGGGCCGGGAGCCCGCCCATCCCCCAGGGGCCCGCCGCGGGCCTTGAAGCGGCGCCCGGAGGGTGGGTCGGGGAGGCCGGGGCCTTCCAGGCTACTGGCAGGCAGGCCTTGCAGCCTCTTGCCGTGCCTCTCACCCTCTGGCTCGACCTGCGAGCCCGCTTAAGACCAGATGCTGCGTTCATTGGGCGTCGTCACCGCCGACGACCAAAGCCAGAGTGGCTTTCCCGCCCGCAGGAGAGCCAGCCAGTTGGACTGTGTGGTGGCGTTCGATAGCAGGATGGTTTGGAATTTAACCTTCGGGAACGAGAAATGCTATGCCGCCTTTTGGGAGGCACATAAGGAGGCATTAAAGCAGGGGGAATTGGAGGGGTTGGTTTTCGATATGGGACAGAAGGCTCGGGAGAGGAGTCTGTATATTAAGATGTTTACTGACAGGTTGGATAAAGAGGATATGAAATTCTGGCTGGAGCAGAGGGTACAGAGGGTAGTGTTTGTGGAAAAGGAGCGTGACCGGTGGGGGATTTGGATGGGGGCATGGAGGGCAAAGGTGGTTTTACTTGAGGAGGTGGGGAGTCCGGGGGCTGTGAAGCACTTGGCCTCAGCTGTGCAAGTTGGTTCCTGTAGAGGTTACTTGACCTATTTCGACCAACCTAAATTGTGTAACAGGTGTGGGCAAGCAGGGCACCTGGCGGCGTTTTGTCATTTGACTATTTGTTATCGGTGCAGGGGGATGGGACACACGGCCCAATTTTGTAAAGAGAGTTTCGTGTGTAAAGCTTGCGGGGAAGAGGGGCACGTACAGCAAACGTGTCCCTCGTCATATGCTAATAAAGTATGGATGGCGGGGCATCGAGAGAAGCGGAGAGGGAAGGAGGGAGGAATGGAGGAGGAGGAACAGCTGGGGGTAAGGGAAGAGAGGGAGGACATGGTCGTGGAAGAAACGCGGATGGGGAGGAGGGGAAAGAGGAGATAGAAGAGGCAGTGATGGAGCTGGTGGAGGAGGAGTTAGAGACAGAAGAGAAGGAGGGGGAAAAGGGGAAGAGGGCAAGGGTGGGCATACGGCATTACAACAATTGCGGGGGATGGTGGAGGTACTGGGAGCGGGGCAAATGGCCGGACAAACGAAAGGGAAGGGGTGGGCAGAGCAAATGGAGGAGATGGAAGCAACTGAACAAGGGAAGGAGGGGGGGGTTAAAGAAAAGGAAGAAACAGGGGGGGGAGAAAGGGGGGAAGAAGAAGTTGGGGTTGCAAACTGAGGGAAAGTGTGGGAGGGAAGAAGGAAAAGACTTTTGACTTTTTTTTTTTTTTTTTTTTTTTTTTTTTTTTTTTTTTTTTTTTTTTTTTTTTTTTTTTTTTTTTTTTTTTTTTTTTTTTTTTTTTTTTTTTTTTTTTTTTTTTTTTTTTTTTTTTTTTTTTTTTTTTTTTTTTTTTTTTTTTTTTTTTTTTTTTTTTTTTTTTTTTTTTTTTTTTTTTTTTTTTTTTTTTTTTTTTTTTTTTTTTTTTTTTTTTTTTTTTTTTTTTTTTTTTTACTTTTAACAACTTTATTTCACAAGATCAGGTACAGAAAGCAAAAAACCATCAAACCACACCAAAGAGAAACCATTCCAGGACATTCAGAACATCACACCGTGACAAACACCTTCGCAGTAATACACATCATGTCTAACATGCTATATATAGCCCTCGAGAAACGAACAATTCCACCCTTCCCTGTCCCATAGTACACGTACAAAAACCTTCAACTTCTCACCCCGAGAAAATAAACAAAAGCAGCCTGGTGAGGGCCCAGGGCACAGCACAGGCCGGA
>NW_005843404.1:27976-28378 GCF_000455745.1 Alligator sinensis | reverse complement strand
GGCCACACCACTCAGGCGGCGGCGCAGCGTGTGCAGCAGCGGCTCGATGGCCAGGGCGTAGAGCATGCCCGACAGCGGACACCCCTGACGAATGCCCCTGCGTGCGGGGAACGGAGCGCAAAGCACACCGTTCACCTTGAGCAGGCTGGAAATGTCTTGGTACAAGACCCGGAGGGCCCCGGTGAAGAGGGGCCCAAAACCAAAGGCCTCCAGAGTCCGGAAGAGATAGGCGTGGCCCACCCGGTCAAAGGCCTTCTCCTGGTCCAGAGAGATGAGGCCGATGTCGAGGCCAAAGAGCTCGCTAGCCGTGAGTAGGTCACGCAGCAGGAACAGGTTGTCTTGAATGGTCCTGCCCGGCACGCAGTAGCTCTGCTCGGGCCCGGTGAGAGAGGCCATGACTGC
>NW_005843404.1:22382-27852 GCF_000455745.1 Alligator sinensis | reverse complement strand
CATAAGGTCTTGTAAAACTCGGCAGGCAACCCATCGAGGCCCAGGGCTTTGCCGGAGGCGAGGCCAGCCGTGGCGGCCGCCAGCTCTTCCAGGGACAAGTTCCGCTCAAGCTCTCCGGCCTCCAGTGCATCGAGTCGTGGTAGGCCCTCATGGAGCTCCCGCGTGGCCTCAGGGCACGACGGCTCGGCCGCAAACAGGTCACGATAGAAGGCGACGGCATGTTCGCGTATTTCGCCCGGCTCTGTAATTACCCGGCCCTCAGGAGTCTTGAGATGATCCAAGACTTTGCTCGCTGCCTTCCGCCGCTCCAGATTGAAAAAGAAGCGGGTCGGGGCGTCAGTTTCCACCAGCTCCTGGCAGCGGGCGCGGATCCTCGCACCGCGGGCCGCGCTCTCCGCCAAGTCGCGCAGACGTTTCCGCGGGAAGAAGGAAAAGAAGAGGGGGAGGGGGAAGGGGAAAGGGAGGAGGGTTTGAGATTTTTAAGCCCAGGAGCGGTGGAGGGCTTGGTGGAAGCAACAGGAACATGGAGGAAAGGGGTAGAATCCTCGATGGAGTCATTGGAGAGTGGGAGTGGGGAAGAGGCGTGAGGTGGGGGGGGGAAGGTTTGGTTTATGATGATTTCAATGGAAGGGGATTTTTGCGTTGTTTCATTAAATGTGAGGAGTCTGTGGTCAAGGAAAAGGTGGGAAAGGGTGGGAGGGTATTTGAGAGCGTTAAGGGCTGATATTATTTGTTTGCAAGAGAGTGTGGGATTGGGTGGGGTGGGGATTATAGGGTTTTGCGCAGAAGATGGGATAAGGGAAGATCGTGGTGGGCGGGGACAGGTGGGAATTTTAGTTAATGAGACAGGTGAGGGTGATTGGGGTGGAGGTGCTAATGGAAGGGCATTTGCAACACATGAGGGTGGGGGGGAGGAGGTGAGGGTGTTTAATGTTTATGCACGTGCGGTGAAGGCAGAGAGGAGGGAATTTTTTCAAAGATTGGCGATAGGTGGGGGAGGGGGAGGGAAGAAAGTTTTTGTGGGGGATTTCAATTGTATTATTGAGGGAGGGGATAGGGAAGGGGGTGTTGGGGGGGGATGCTTGGATAGCACGGGGAGGTGTTTGGGGAACTGGATTCGGGAAGAGGGGTTGAGGGATGTTTGGAGGGGGGAGCGGGTGGGAACGAGGATTGATCCGGGGGGGAAGAGGGTTTCACGGATTGATTTTGTGTTTGTTTGGGGGGGGGGGGGGTGGAAGGGAAGGAGGTGGTCGAAGTGGGGTTTAGTGATCACAAGATGTTGAGGGTAGAGCTACGGGTTGGGGGAGGGAGTGGGAGAGGAAGGGGGGTGTGGAAGCTAAACACAAGGGTGTTGGAAGATGAACGGGTGTGTGGGGCATTTGGGAGGCAATATGAGGGGTGGAAGACAATGAGGGTGTTTTTTAAGTCTCGTTGGGAGTGGTGGAGGGTCACAAAGGAGAAGATCAGGAGCTGGTTTATTCGGGTTGGGAAACGGAAGGGGTGGGAGAAGAGGAGGGAGTTGGGGAGGTTGCAGAAAAGGGTTCAGGGGATGATTCGGGAGGCGATGTGGGGGAAGGAAGTGAAGCGCGAGTTGGGGAGGCAAAGAGGGCAGTGGAGGATTGGTTTCGGGAGAAGGAGTAGGAGAGGATGTTTTTAGCATGGGCACCGTGGGTGGGGGAGGGGGAGGAATGGGGGAAGTATTTTGCAGAGAGGGTGAAGAAGGGGAGCAGGGAAGTGGGGGCAGTGGTGACGGGGGAGGGGGTGACAAGGTTCTATGAGGGGTTGTATAAGAGGCGGGGGTGGATGGGAGGGCGAGGAAGAGGTTTTAGGGGAAGTTGGGAAAGAGGGTTGGAGAGGGGGAGCGGGTGGATTTGGAGAGGGATATAATGGGTGAGGAGGTGAGGGAGGTGTTGGGGAAGATGAAGAGGGGAAAGATGCCGGGGTTGGATGGGCTGCCATCTGAGTTTTATGAGGTTTTGGGGGGGGGTGGGGGGGGATGTGGTGGAGGTGTTTCGGGAAATTATGGGGTCCGGGGTGGTGGGTGAGGAGTTTGCAGTGGGGGTGGTGGTGTTACTACACAAAAAGGGGAATAGGGAGGTTCTACAGAACTGGAGACCAATCACGTTATTGAATGTAGATTATAAATTATTTTCGACGGTGTTGGCAACGAGGATGGGGAAGGTGCTGGGGGAAGATCAGACGTGTGCGGTGAAGGGTAGGAGGATGGTAGATACACAGTAGGTGTGGAGGGATGTGTTGGAGTATGTGGGAGAAAGGGGGTGGAGGGTGGTGGTGGGTAGTGTAGATCTAGAGAAGGCTAGATCTTTGATAGTTTGGAGCACAGGTTTTTGTTTGAGGTGTTGGGGCGGATGGGGTTTCTGGGGAAGTTTGTGGCGTGGGTGAGAGCACTATATGGGGGGGGCACGGAGCAGAATTTTGGTGAAGGGGTTTTTGGGAGGGGAATTTAGGGTCGAGAGAGGGGTGCGCCAGGGGTGCTCCGGCTCCGGGCGGGGGGTGGGGGTGTGTGTGTGTGTGTGTGGGGGTACAGAGCCATTAGCACAAAGGGTGAGAAGGGAGGGTGAGGGGATTTGAGGGTCAGTTTATATATGGACAACGTGATGTTTATGGTGAGGGATGAGGGATCTTTGGGAAGGGTGGTGGAGGGAATTAGGAAGTATGGGGAGGCAGCAGGGCCGCGGGTGAATAAGGGGAAGAGCAGTTTGTTGGCGGTGGGGGAGTGGAGGGGGTTGGAGGAGGTGGGGTGGTGAGTGGAGAAGGAGGGTTTGAAGGTACTGGGGGTTTATATGGATGTGAGGGGGAAGGGGGAACGGGCGTGGGAGGAGGTTTGAGGGAGGGTGAGGAAAGTGGTAGGGATATGGGGGACTAGAAAACTATCTTTTAGAGGGAAAGTGGGGATTATGAAGCAGTTTTTATTGCCAACAGTTTTCTTTGTGGCAATGGTGTACCCACCCACCAGGTTGCAGGTGAGGCGGGTGCAAAGGGAAATGTGTCTCTCTTTTTGGGGTGGGAAGACGGAGAGGGTGGCAAGGAGGAAGATATATAAGAGGGAGGACATGGGAGGGTGGGGTGTACCAGAATTAGAAGGTTTTTTTGTACGTGCACTTTTGGAAAGGGGTGGTGAGGGCCGCGGGGTTGGAAGGGAGGAAAGTAGGGGCAATGTGTAGATACTGGGCGGGAAGGTATTTGAGAAGTTTGGGGCTATATGGGGGGAGGTGGACGGGGTGTGGGCCGAGAGACCGGCCAGGTGATATGTGCGGGGGTGGGGTTTCTTGAGGGCAAAGGGGCTGGAGGGTTTAGGGTGGGAGGGGTTGAGAGAAGCAAAGAGGGTGTTGAGGGAAATTAGGGGGAGGGACGAAATGGTGGATATAGGGGTCTTGGCGGAAGGGCAGGTGGGGAGGGTCTGGAAGGGGATAGTGGGAAAGAGATGGAAGGGGGAGCACGAGGATTTTGCTTGGAGGGTTGTAGGAGGGTGATACCGGTGAGGGCAGAGCAGAGGAAATGGGGGTTGCTGCGGTCGGGGGAGTGTCCGAGGGAATTATGTGGGAGGGAGGAAACTGTTGCATGTGTTATGGGAGTGTTCTTTTGCACAGAGGGTTTGGCAGAGGGTGGCAGGGTTCTGTAAAGCGATAGGGTGGGGGGATTGTGTGAGTTATGAGGGGACGGTGTATGGTTTGGTAAGGCAGAAGGTGAGGGAATGGGAAATTCGGACATTATTATTGTGTACATGGGTGGCGGTGTGGAAGACGAGGTGTCTATTGGTTCACAAGGGGCTTTTTTTCACTTCACAGGAATTGGAGTATTATAGGAAGAAAGGGAAAGGGGAGTGGGAGGGTATTCAATGGAGGAGTTTGTTTGAGTAGGAGGGAAGGGAAGGGAAGGGGAAGGGAAGGTGCAAGAGAAACAATGTTATGATGTATGTTATGTGTTGATAAACGAGACGGAGTTGAAATGTTTTGAGTTGATTATGTAAAAGGGGGAGAAGTGTTTGTTTGTTTGGAAAAAGATTCTTATGTTATGATGTGAATGTTGTTGTCTTGAGTTTTGAAGTGAGAAAGCAGGAGTTTTGTTGGTTGAGTTGAAATTCTTATGGTTTTGATACTTTGTAATAAAAAAAATAAAAATAAAAAAAATCTGTTCTTATCAGTTTAATCGCTGAAAAAAATGGAGAACCGCTTACTTTTGCACCGCGCCCAGCCTGGTATTGCACCATTTCCAGGACCGGCACCAATCCAGTCCAGCAGACTGCTGGAACTATAGGAACAAAAAGTGAGCTGACTAGCAGCTTGCTTTCACTTCTCCTGCTGCAGCGAGGGTTCTCATCAGTCATGACGGGCTAGAGAAGGCAGTGCCGCCAGTACGTCCGAAAGAGTATCCAGTTGCGCAAGCAACCGTGCTTCTCAGGTTAGTAGCCTAAGGGTCTTCCGGTTCGCCGGACCCCGATAAAGCGAAAACCCCAGCTCGGGCTAGTAGCCGAAGACCTCGGGTCCCCCCCTCGAAGACCTCGGGCAATCCCCTCGAGTTGCCGAGTAGGCCAACGCCAGGGTTCGGAGGAAGGAACGTGGATCAACACCCCCAGGTCTCAAGGATGCCCTGATCCACTGACCAGAACATTCGAGGCACGGAGACCCCAGCTAGGGCGGAACGTCGACTGCGGATCCCAGAGGACCCTCCCAGGAGGGTGGGCCAGCGAACCCGAGACGGCGAAGAACCCCGACGCACCCACCACACCATGTCGGGACCCCGACACGTGGCGGCGGACCCCCGACCATCGATCGACCCCGGAGGCAGAGGGACTCTCAGAGCCCGGAACCCCGGCTGATGAGAGCCGCCTCCCGGCGGAGGACCCCGGAGCCAGAGGACGCCCCCCGGATGACGACAGAGCGCCCCGAGCGACAGCAGACCCCTCCGGACCCCCACAGCACCTCCGTGACGACAGCAGGCCCCGAACGACGACGACCCCCGGACCCCGGCGGTCCCGAGGATGCCCCCCCCGGCCTCCCCACGCTCGTGGAGAAGCCCCAAACACCCCCACGGACGACCCAGGGGAAGGAGTAGACGTGACGGCACTCACGTTCCTCCCCTTCCCCCTCCCGGACAAGCTGTTCTGCCCGACCTGCCACCGGCCGAGACAGTACAAATCGCACGGCGACATGAACAAACACCTACGGCACTTCCACCAGCTGCACCTAGCTTTCTACTGCTCCCTCTGCGGCACCAAATACGAGGCCTTGAAGCTCCTCAAAAATCACCAGAAGTTATGCCAAGGCCACGGAGCCGACCCCCCGGGCCACGGCGCGAAGCCCTGCCAGGCCGGCCACCCCCCCGACAACCCCACCGGACCAGACCTCCGGGGACCTCCCGACGGAGAGACCTGCCCAGACGACGCCACCGTGCACGCCTCCGCCCAGGGACCCCCGACCGGACAAACCGCCCCGCCCGGACAGCCCTC
>NW_005843404.1:16546-22317 GCF_000455745.1 Alligator sinensis | reverse complement strand
GCCCTCCGTCCCCCGAGCGTGCCGGGATCTCCCGGTGCGGGGCCCTCCCCACAGCAGAGAATGCCCACCCCGTGGCAGACCCTCTGGCTGGAGGAGTTCTCCCGGGCCACCACCTTCGAGGCTTTTGAGGCCTCGGTGGCCCGGCTCACAGAGGAGCTCTCGGCGGCCGCCCGGCCCGGCCAACCCCGAGAAAACAGTAGACCAGCAACACGACAGGACCACAGACCGCAGCCGCAGAGGCGACCCAGGCGCCAGCACTACGACCCGGCGGCAGCCTCCTGGATCCAGAAGCTGTACCGGGCCAACCGTCCTAAGGCGGTGAGAGAGATCCTGGAGGGACCCTCGGCCTTCTGCCAAGTCCCCCGGGAGGCTCTTTTCAGTTATTTCAGCAGGGTCTTCAACCCCCAGGTGGAAGCCGCTGCCCCACGCCCTGCGACCGTCGAAGCGCTGACCCCCGTTGCCCCCGGCGGAGGGGTTCGAGGAAGCCTTCACACCTTAGGAAGTGGAAGCCCGCCAGAAGAGGACCAGGGACACCGCTCCTGGCAAGGACGGGATCAGGTACCGTCTCCTTAAAAAACGTGACCCAGGCTGCCTCATTCTTTGTGTTCTCTTCAACAGGTGCAGAGAGTTCCGGCACACGCCCGCCGTCTGGAAGAGGGCCATGACGGTCCTCATCCACAAGAAGGGAGACCCAAACGACCCGGGCAACTGGAGACCCATCACCCTGTGCTCCACCGTCGCTAAACTCTACGCCAGCTGCCTGGCAGGCTGCATCACCGACTGGGCGGTGACCGGCGGAGCCGTCAGCCGGAGCCAGAAGGGATTCATGTCCACGGAGGGCTGCTACGAACACAATTTCACCCTCCAGGTGGCCCTGGACAACGCCCGGAACACCAGCAAGCAGTGAGCGGTGGCGTGGCTGGACATTTCCAACGCCTTCGGGTCCGTGCCCCACCGCCACAGCTTCAGCACCCTCTGCGAGCTGGGCCTGCCGGACGGCGTCACCGACCTGGTGCGTGAGCTCTACCGCAGTTGCACCACGACCGTCCGCGCCACTGACGGGGAGACCGCGGAGATCCCCATCCGGTCAGGAGTGAGACAGGGCTGCCCCCTCACCCCCATCATATTCAACCTGGCCATGGAACCGCTCCTTCGAGCCGTGGCAGGCGGCCCCAGCGGGCTCGACCTCTACTGCCAGAAGTTGAGCGTCCTGGCCTACACCAACGACCTCGTGCTCCTCGCCCCGACGCCACCCAGCTGCAGCAGATGCTGGACGTGACGTCCAAGGCAGCCAGATGGATGGGCCTGCATTTTAACGTTGCCAAGTGCGCTTCCCTGCACATCGACGGGAAGCAGAAGAGCCGCGTCCTGGACTCCACCCTCACTATCCAGGGCCAGGCAATGCGGCACCTGCGCGATGGTGAGGCCTACTGCCACCTGGGGACACCCACCGGCCACCGGGCCAGGCAGACGCCAGAGGAGACCATCAACGGCATCGTGCAGGATGCCCACAAACTGGACTCGTCCCTGCTGGCCCCCTGGCAGAAGATCAACGCGGTGAACACCTTCCTCATGGCCCGCATCATGTTCGTCCTGAGAGGCTCGGCGGTCCCCAAGACCCCCCTCAAGAAGGCGGACGCCGACATCCGGTGGCTGCTGAAGAAGTGGTTGCACCTACCGCTGAGGGCCAGCAACAAGGTCCTGCACATCCCCTACAGGCAGGGGGGTGCCAACGTGCCCCGCATGGGAGACCTCGGCGACATCGCCGTGGTCACCCACGCCTTCCCCCTCCTGACCTGCCCGGACAGAACGGTAAGTATCATAGCCACCAGCGCCCTGGAGGAGACCGCCCGCAAGAGGATCGGCAGGCACCCCCCCGGACGCGACTTGGCCACCTTCCTCTGCGGCTCGCTAGAGGGCGAGTTCAGCCGAGACAGCGGGGACTTTGCCTCGCTGTGGAGCCGAGCCCGCAACGACACGCGCCGCCTCGGGAAGCGCATAGGCTGCGCCTGGACCTGGACCAAGGAGCACCGGGAGCTGGCAGTCTCCCTGCAACCAGCCCCGCACGCCGACTCCATGACCGTGACGCCCCGCACGAGGACCTTCCTGGAGAGGTTCCTGAAGGACGCCGTCCCCAACAAGTACACCGGCGACCTGGGCAAGGTCTTCAACGTCACCTCGAAGTGGGACTCCAGCAACCACTTCATGCCCAGCGGGAGCTTCACGCGCTTCGCAGACTGGCGCTTCCTCCACCGCACCCGCCTCAACTGCCTGCCTCTGAACGGGGCCGTCCCGCTTTGACCCCGGGGACAAGAGGGGCCAGCGGTGCGGCTACACAGCCGAGACCCTCCCCCACGTGCTGTGCACCTGCAAGCCGCATGCCAGGGCCTGGCAGCTCCGTCACAACGCTGTCCAGGACCAGCTGGTGAGGGCCATCCCGGCCGCAGCAGGGCAGGTCTCCTTCAACCGCACCGTCCCGGGCTGCGAGAGCCAGATGCGCCCCGACATCGTGATCACCGACGAGGAGGCCAAGAAGATCGTCATCGTGGACATCACCATCCCGTTCGAGAACTGGTGTCAAGCCTTCGCCGACGCCCAGGCTCGCAAGCGGGAGAAGGACGCCCCGCTGGCCGACACCTTGAGGGGCCACGGCTGGTCGATGCTCTCATCGTGGGAACGCTCAGAGCCTGGGACCCCAGCAACGAGAGCATCCTGCATGCCTGCCGCACCTCCCGCCGTTACGCCAAGCTGATGCGCTGCCTCATGGTGTCCGACACCATCCGGTGGTCCCGCGACATTTACGTGGAGCACATCACGGGCCACCGCCAGTACACGGACCCCACCAGGAGAACAGCCGCCGGACCGGACCCAGAGGGGACCGCCTGAACACCCCCCTCTGCACCAGATGGACCTTTGCTTTAAGAGAATTCATCAGAAACGGACGACGACCCTGCACAACCCGAAGAGGACCCCCGCGATAGACTGCATCTAGACTGAGAGAGAAAGAGGATAGAAACACACAAACCCGTGACAATGGTCCGCATTGGTGGAAGTGGTCCGAGGAAAAAGTGTCTCAGTGTCGCGAAACCCCTCCCTCCCCTTCCCCCCCTCCCCCTACCCCCGGGCTTAGTTGGCTAACTTTGTATTGTATGTAACCTAGTTGCGTTCCCCACCTCACCCCCATCCTTCTGTTGTTAGTCCCTCGCCCGGGCACTCTGTATTTCCCTATCAGCTTTGTCATCTTTTTTTTGGATTTACAATCCTTAACATCTACTAATAAAAGTCAATCTGTTCTTATCAGTTTAATCGCTGATACGTCCTCGATGTGAGGACCGACGCATTAAACGCATTTTTGGTGCCGGGAGCGGGCCTCGGAGCTTGCTGCAGCCCCTCCACGCATCGGCCTGGTGTTGCAGTGCCTCCGGGCCCGGTGCCTGCTCCCCTTCCGGGGGAGTGCCTTCCTCCTCCTCCTCCTCTCTGGGTTCCAAAAGCAGCAGCAGGGGCGGGGCGGAGCAGGGCCGTGGCCCCTGGGCGACCCCAGGGGGCAGACCCTATGCAAAGGGCGGGCAGCACACGGGCAGGGGAGCGAGCCCTCCTGCTCGGCAGGCAGCACTGCCCCCCCCCCCCCCCCCCCCCCCCGGGGGGGGGGGGGGGCACGACGGGACGGGACGAGGCCCTGCCCAGGGCCACAGGGCCCGGGCCTGCGGGGGGTGCGGGCCCGCTGCAGGCCCGGAAGCTGCGCCCAGAGGGTGGGTCGGGGAGGCCAGGGCCTTCCCCGCTACTGGCAGGCAGGCCTTGCAGCCTCTTTCTGTGGGAAGCACCCTGACCACGTAGGCGGGCTACCCAGGTCCTGAATGTGAGCCCCGCCCCCCCCTCTTTTCCTTGAGGCGGAGCAATGGGGGAGGTAGAGAGGGGAAAGGTGTTGAGTTTAAAAGGAAGAGGCAGCACGCAGGCAAGCGATGATTATGGAGCGCTTTGGAGCAGAGAGTGAATCGTCTAAGGCTTTGAATACCAGCATGAAGGCAGCGTTTGGCGAGATGGCAGAGGGCGTGGCGAAGGAGGAGGTCGGTGAGTGCGCTATGATTGGCCGAAGAGGCAAAGTGGTGCCTTCAGAGAAGGGGAAGAGTTGTGGTACTGCCGTACCAGAAGTTTCTGGAGAGGGGGCGGCCCCGAGACAGGAAAAGAGGCAGAGCTATGCAGAGAACAGGGATCCCATGAGGATGTTTCCGGAACCTTCCTATCCTTTGTGGGGAAAAGGAGACCCACGAAGAACAGTGAAACTGCGTGTTAAAGCCAGCCTGACTCCCGAGGGAGTGAAGGGGCAGACCACTATGTTGAGAGCAGACTTTATGAACAAGATTCTGTTTGAGGAGTTGCAAGTGAACCCGAAAGACTTAAGTTGCGTGGTGGCTTTTGATTATTTCCGCCACTGGAACATTACTTTTTGGAGGAGAGAGGCATGCTCTGCCTTCTGGGCTCGGTACGCTGAAGTGGCAGACAAGGAGGAATTGCAGGGGCTGCGTTTTGAAACTCGTCAAAAGTACTGGGAGAGGGCTTTTTATATCAAGATGTATTCAGATGAGCTAGAGCATGAAGATATGAGAAGGTGGCTGGAGGGGCGGGTCAAAAAGATCCTGGATATCCAGCGTGTCCTGGACCAGTGGCAGATCTGGACCGGGGCATGGAAAGCCAGAGTGGTCCTAGAAGAAGATCTGAGACACCCCGGTGGGGTGAGGCACTTGCCCTCCCTAGTGTCCATAGGGGCCCACCGCGGATACGTTACGTACCACGGCCAGCCGAGGCTGTGTAGCAGGTGCGGTGTGGAGGGCCACATAGCCGCCTTCTGTAGTCTGACCATTTGCTACAGGTGTGGTGGCATGGGGCACCGGGCCAAAGCCTGTAAGGAAAAAGTGGAGTGCACCTTGTGTGGAGGGGAGGGGCACCTGCAGCGCCAATGCCCCCTGTCCTACGTGAACAAGGCACAAGAGTCTCACGCAACAGGGGAGAGGAGCAGAGAAACTCCGGGAGATGAGGAGACCAACATTTTAGACACAGGCACCCACATAGTTGAGGAAACACCGGAGGTGGAGTTGAGAGACGACGTGATCGAGGCAGCCAGCCAGCTCACCGTGTCAGAAGAAGAGCAAGAGATGGAAAAAGAGCTGAGTGAGGGAGAGGGTGAGGAGACACAAATACCTGAGCCAGCAGACATGGACCTGGAACTGGCTGGGGATCAGGGGAAAGAGGCTTCATCGGTGAAAAGAAAGAAGCAGCGGAATGCAAAGCCAAAGAAAAAGCGGCTAGAGGTGGAAGGGGGAAAGGTCCAGGAGACAGAAGGGGGAGTGCTGGAAACAGCAGTGGGAACGAGCGGGAAGATGCCTGTGAAGGAACAAAATGTTGAGGAAGGGGAAGGGGAGGAAAGTGATAACTACCTGAGCTCCTCTGCGATTGACCTTTTGGTCAGGACTACGGGGATGCAGAAAGGTGGGGGAGATGCCTCAGATTTAAGTAGCGACACGGATGACATCTGATGCGGGGTTTACTCTTCTGCAAAACAGTCTGGATGGCATTGACCGTGGCATCTTTAAATGTACGAAGTTTATACGGGAGGCAGAGATGGGAAACAATGTCAAAAACCTTAAGGGACCTGCACACACAAGTGTTGTGCTTGCAAGAGTACGGGATCCCATGGGGGAGAAATTATAAATATTTGGAGGAGCGATGGGGGGGTTGGACCGTCGTGGTGGGGGGGGGTCAAATGCGGACAAAGC
>NW_005843404.1:8211-16244 GCF_000455745.1 Alligator sinensis | reverse complement strand
TTAAAGACGACGGGTTTCAGGACATTTGGGAAGGGTCAGGGGTGTTTACTAGAGTGGATCCGGGAGGACGGGGGCAATCGAGGATCGATTTTGTGCTGATGTCGGAGGGTTTGGAGATCCGCAGGAAGCGACTGATCGACGTGAGTTTCTCAGATCATCACGTACTGTGGGTAGAGGTGGGCATCGGGCAGGGGCTCAAGCAGGGGAAAGTAGTCTGGAAACTAAATGCCTCGTTATTGGATGATCCCCAGGAATGCATTGCCTTTGAAAGTGCGTATCACCAGTGGCAAACTTTGCAACCCTTTTTCCCAACCCGGTGGGACTGGTGGGTCGAAATTAAGGGGTGCGTGCGAGAGTGGTTCGATGATGCGGGGAGAAGAAAGGCACGACAGAAAAAGAAGGAGCTGGCACGCTTGCAAGAAGTTCAAAGATTGTGGGAAGAGTTGAAGAAGGGGGAAGCAGTGAAGAGAGAATGGGAAAGGACAAGAGAGGGGGTGAAAAATTGGTTCCGGACCAGAATGAAAGAAAGGATGTTCCTAGCTAAGGCGCAGTGGGTGGATGAGGGAGAGGAATGGGGAAGGTTTTTCGCTTTACGAGTGAAAAGCAAAGTGGGTGATGGAGGCGCTTTGCACGGCCAACGGAGGAAGGGTGGAGGATGTGGAAGGGGTCATGCGGAAGGTGACTAGATATCACGAGGATTTGTTTCATAGGAAAGCGGTGAGGCAGGACCAAGTGGAGGGACTGGTGGGGAGTTTGGAAAGAAAGGTGGGGGAGGAAGGGAGGGAGAGTCTGAGAAAGGAATTGACAGAAAGCGAAATGCTGGGCGTCCTGAGAACGATGCCACTAAAGAAGACACCGGGAGGAAACGGGATCCCGGTGGAGTTCTACGGGAAGTTTTGGGACTTAGTGAAGGGGGATCTCTTGGCCCTTTTTAAGGAATTTATGGTGCGGGGTCAGGTAGGGGAGGGCTTTGCCCAGGGTGTCGTGGTCCTGATTTACAAGAAAGGGGGACAGGAGCACATTAAGAACTGGAGGCCAATCACCTTGTTGAATGCCGATTATAAATTATTGTCTAAGATCCTAGCGGCAAGGTTGGGGGAGGTGTTACCGCAGGTGCTGGGTGAGGAACAGATGTGCGCAGTGGGGGGGCGGTGAACGACACAAGCACTCTGGGTGCTTTGGGACACGCTGTCACATGTCACAGAACGAACGTGGAACACACTAGTGGCGAGCCTTGACCTGCAAAAGGCGTACGACAGCATTGGACATGAGTTTCTGTTTCGGGTTCTGGAAGGGATGGGGATGCCAGGAGAATTTGTTGGGTGGGTGCGGGCACTTTATGGAAAGGCTACGAGCAGGGTGTTGGTGAGGGGCTTCCTGGGGGAAGCCTTTGCAGTGGACTCAGGGGTGCCCACTGTCGCCGGGGCTCTTTGTCTGCGCCATTGAGCCTCTGGCACAACGGATCAGGGGGGATAGGGTGATTAGCGGGGTGAGAGTGCCGAGGGGAGGAGAATTGAAAGTCCTCCTATACATGGATGATGTGACGCGAAGTGAGGGACGAGGTGTCTCTGGGAAGGGCCTTGAAGCACGTAGATGAGTTTGGGGAGGCATCTGCAGTGAGGCTGAACGTGGACAAGAGCGTAGTGCTTGCGGTAGGGAATTGGGGGGACTTGAGCAACCTGGGGCTACAGGTGGAAAGGGAGGAACTAAAGACGCTTGGCGTCTGAATGGATATCCAGTGGAAAGGGACACGGGCTTGGGAAGTGTTGGAGGGGAGAGTGAAACAGACGGTGGGGTTGTGGAGCACACGGGGGTTATCATCAAGGGGGAAGGTGCAAGCAATTAAACAGTGCTTGCTGCCGCTAATCCTGTACACGGCGATGGTGTACCCCCCGTCCTGGCGACAGGCCCGGTAGGTCCAGCGGGCTTTGTGGGACAGAGATATATAAGGATGAGGGATTGGGGCTTCCGCAACATAGAGACCTTTGTTTACGTGCACTTTTTGAAGATGGTGGTGAGGGAAGCGAGGGGAGCAATGGGCACGGTTACCAATTTCTGCAGGTTCTGGGGGGGAAGGCTCCTGAGAAGACTGGGCCTGTTCAGGAGTACGTGGCAGGGAGCGTGGGCCTGGCCGATGTCGCTGCCCTACACCCGACTTGGAACCTTTGTTGCACAAGAAGGATTGGAGGGGTTAGGAATCGAGGGGCTGGGAGATGCCAAAAAGGGCTTTAATTTCCTGAGAGAAAAGCAGAGGATGTCAGATGTTGGGGAATTGAGACCGGAGCAAGTCAGTAGGGTGTGGAAAGGCCTGGTGGGGGAGGACTGGAAAGGGGAGCATGAGGAGCTGGCGTGGAGGGCGGTGCGAAATGCTGCCAGTGCGACAGGTACTCTATTGCTGGGGACTCCCTCGGTCCCCCAAGTGCCCAAGGGAGCTCTGCGATGAGCCCGAGTCGATGACACATGTGCTGTGGGACTGCTTTTACACACAACGGGTGTGGGGGAAGGTGACTACCTTTTTGAAGGATATGGGAAGGGGAAAGGGGGTGACTTCCAGAAATGTTCTCTATGGCTTATCAGAGGGGACGGATGGGACATGGGGGGGTGAGAGTCTTAATCACCTGCACCAAAGCAGCACTATGGAAAGTACGCTCTTTGTTGGCTCAAAAGGGATCGTGCTTTTCCACAATAGAGTGTCTGCATTTAGCAATGCACGAGCTGCACTTCTATAGAGCTAGAGAAGGAAATACGAAAGAGGGGAGAAAATATTCTGGCAAGAGCTGGACTTCAGGGGGTTGTTTCAGCCCAGCACAGGTATAGGCTAAACTAAGTCAGCCTTTGTGGCAAGAAAAGGCTGGCTAGGGTCGTACATGGGGTAGAGACAACCAAGAGACCTGCATGTTCTCGCTTTTCCTTTTTCCGGGAAAGTACAGGAAGTCTAACATGATACGTGTAATACGTGTTCAATAGACACTACTCAGGGATGTTTGTATATACTGTGTAAAATTGAGATGACGTGCAATATGATACCAATTCCGATGTCCTTTTAAGTATGTTATTTGGAATCTTGTCTTATCCTTTTGTGAGGCCTCTCTTGGAGGTCGCTTTGAGCCCTTTGTTGCGGTCTGGTTTTTCTCTTGGAGGTCGCTTTGAGCCCTTTGTTGCTGTCTGGTTTTTCTAAAAAAAGGTTTAAAAAAAAAAAAAAAAAAAAAGTCTCTCGCCCTCTGGCTCGGCCTGCAAGGCCGCTTAAGACCAGACGCTGCCTTCGTCGAGCGTCGGCGATGACGACAACCACCAAAGCCAAAGCGGCAGGGGGGGCCTGGGCAAGTCCAAGTCAAGTCAAGTCAAACGAAAGCAGCAGACGGAGACTGGGGCAAACGGAAGGAAGCCCGAGTCGAGTGTGATGAAGGCAGTAGACGGAGGCCCGCCAAGGGTGAACTGAAGCAAGGAAGCAAGCCCGAGTCGAGGCGGGCGGGGGCAAGTCAGTCTAAGTCGAGTCCAAAGAAGCTGCAGTAGACCGAGCCCCGGGCGACCCGAGTCAAGTCGACTCGAATCGAGTCTAGTCTGCAGCGCGATGCTGCGGCTAGTCAAGCGACCAAAACGCTGGCTTGCATCCATAGATGCTTCTCAAGCAAATTCCGGGACGTCGTTCTCCCCTTGTACTCGGCCTCAGTGAGGCCGCAGCTGGAGTACTGCGTCCAGTTTTGGGCTGACTCCACAATTCAAAAAGGCTGCGATGTGGAGAAGCTTGAGAGAGTCCAGAGAAGAGCCACGCGCACGATCAGAGGTCAGGGAAGCAGATCCTACGATGACAGGCTGAGAGCCCTGGGGCTCTTTAGCCTGGATAAAGCCCAGGCTCGCTCAGGGGCGATCTGATGGCCACCTCTAAGTTGATCAGGGGTGGGGTGACCACCAGTATCTGGGAGAAACGTTTGTTCACTAGAGCAAGAGTCCCAAGGGATGACGACTAGGTCAAATGGTCATCAACTACTACAAGGCCATTTCAGGCTGGACATAAGGAAGAATTTCTTTCCTGTCCGAGCCCCCAAGGTCTGGAACAGCCTGCCACCGAAGGTGGTTCAAGCGCCTGCCTACCTTGAACACCTTCAAAGGCAAACTGGATGCTTCTCTTGCTGGGATCCTATGACCCCCCAGCTGACTTCCTGCCCTTTGGGCAGGGGGCTGGACTCGATGATCTTCCGAGGTCCCTTCCAGCCCTAATGTTTATGAAATCTACGAGTCGAGTCGAGGAAGGAGCGGCACACACCTGCCAGCCCCCGCCCGCCCACACGGTGGCTTTCCCACCCACAGGAGAGCCAGCCAGTCACTCACTCAGTCGCCGGGCCCCCTGGGCCACCGGCCCAGGGGGCCCGCTCCCCCTCCAGGGCTAGGCGGGTTATCGCTTCTCGGCCTCTTGAAGGCTCAGATCAGGTTGGCGGACGGGCCTAGGTCCAGCCGCTGCCTGGTCGGGCTTTGAGAGGCCAGAGAAGGCGGTGGTGGCAATAGCGATGGCGGTGGCGGAGGCGACGACCGATATGCAGATTGGGATGCAGATGATGGCGGAGACGGGAGCTGAGGAGAACGGAGGTCAGGAGCAGAAACAGCGGAGGGCGAGCCAGGAGATTGGAGAAAGAATCGACGAAAGAGGTGAGCGAGCGACAGAGGAGGAGGAGGGTTGGACCCGAGTGCAGCTGAGAGGGAAGGCCCAGGCGGGAGCTGGGGGGAAGACCCCCGAAGAGAGAGGAGCATCGGCAGCGGAAGGGAGTCGTCGGGAGGCCCTGGGGCAAGAGAAGGAGGCGGCAGGGGCAGCGAGACCTGCGGAACTCGAGGAGGAGGAAAATGGAGGCCAGGGCGCAAAATGGAGGGTGAAGGTAACCCTCACTTTTGAGGGGTATAAGGGGAACAAGACTTTGCAGCGTGGAGACTTTATGGCCGAGGTCCTCTTTAAGACCCTAAAAGTAAATCCGAGGGACGTGAACTGTGTGCTGGCCTTCGACAATAGGAAGGTTTGGAACGTGACTTGAGACTGAGAAATGTTATGTCACGTTCTGGGAAGCGCATACGGAGGCATTGGAACGAGGGGAGCTGGAGGGGTTGGTGTTTGATATGGGGCGGAAGGCACGGGAGAGAATTCTGTACATTAAGATGTTTACGGATATGCTGGACAAGGGCGACATGAGAGACTGGTTGGAGCAGAGGGTGGAGAGAGTTATCTTTGTGGAAAAAGAGCATGATCGGTGGGGGATTTGGACGGGGGCATGGAGGGCGAAGGTGGTGCTGCATGAGGAGGTGGGGAGGCCGGCGGTGGTTAAGCACTTGGCCTCGGCGGTGCAAGTTGGGTCTTGTAGGGGATATGTAACCTATCATGACCAGCCCAAGCTGTGCAATAGGTGCGGGCAAGGAGGGCACCTGGTGGCGTTTTGCTGGTTAACGGTGTGTTATCACTGTAGGGGGATGGGGCACACAGCTCAATTCTGTAAGGAGAGCCTGGTGTGTAAAGGTTGTGGGCAGGAGGGGCATGTGCAGCAGACGTGCCCCTCGTCATACGCAAATAGAGTGCGGATGGCGGGGCGTCGTGAGGAGTGGAGTGGGAAGGAGGGAGGAATGGAGGAGGAGGGGGAGGAACAGCTGGGTGTGTCGGAGGAGAGATGGTTGTGGAGGAAACACCTGTGGAGGAGGAGGGTAATGAAGAGATAGAAGAGGCGGTAATGGAGCTGGTGGAGGAGGAGGAGTTGGAGACGGAAGGAAAGAAGGGGGAAGAGGGAGGGGGGACCATGCAGTGTTGCAACAACTGCAGGGTATGGTGGAGGAATTGGGAATGGGACAAACAATAGGACAAACGAAAGGGAGGGGGTGGGCAGAGCAAATGGAGGAAATGGAGGCAATGGAACAAGGGCAGGAGGGGGGTTTAAAGAAAAGAAAGGAAGTGGGGGAGAAAGGGGGGAAGAAGAAAAGGGAAAGGGAAGGGGGAAGGAGAAGGAAGAGAGGGAGGGAGAAGGGGAAAGGGAGGAAGGTTTGGGATTTCTGACCCCAGGAGTGGTGGAGGGGTTGGTTGAAACAAGTGGAATATGGAGGAAGGGGGTAGAGTCCTCAATGGAGTCATTGGAGAGTGGGAGTGGGGAAGAGGTGTGAGGGGGGGAGTTTCTGTTTGGGTTGATTTCAATGGAAGGGGCCTGTGTTGTTTCGTTAAATGTGAGGAGTCTGTGGTCAAGGAAAAGGTGGGAAAGGGTGGGAGCGTATTTGAGGGCGTTAAAGGCTGATATTATTTGTCTACAAGAGGCAGGGGCAAGCAAATCCCAGTCAAGTCAAGTGCAACGAAGGCAGTAGACGGAGGCCCGCCCGGGCGAACTGAAGCAAGGAAGCAAGCCTGAGTCTAGGCAGGCGGGGGCAAGTAAGTCCAAGTCAAGTCAAGTCCAATGAAGCTGCAGTAGACTGAGCCCTGGGCAACCTGAAGCAAGGAGTCGAGTCGAGTCAAGAACGGGACACACCTGACCTGCCAGCCCCCGCTCACCCACACGGTGGCTTTCCTGCAGGAGAGCCAGCCAGTCGCTCAGTCGCCAGGCCCCAGGCCCGACCGCCGCCCCTGGCCCTGCTCACCAGGCCCCTTGGGCCGCCAGCCCGGGGGGCCCATTCCCCCTCCAGGCCTGGGCCGGTTATCGCTTCTCGGCCTCTTGAAGGCTCAGATCGGGGATGGCCGGGCGGAAGCCTGGCTGTTTCCCGGTCGGGCTGACAGGAGACCGGGAGTGAGGAGGAGATTGCGGCTGGCGGAGCCGTTTCAGTGGCAAAAGGATCGGTGGTGGCGAGGAGTATGCTGGCGAACGGGGAGGAGCAGAGGACAGAGACAACAGAGAATGGTGAGCTAATGGAGGTGGGCATGTGGACGGCGGTGGGCAGGAAGAGGAAGGGGAGGCGGCGGCGGCGGCGAGAGTCGAGGCGGCGGGGAAGAAAGAAGGTAAGAAGGATCAGCGGGAGCAGCAGGATCAGCGGGACAAGAGCTCAGCAGGAAAAGATTGGGGAGAGGAAGAATGCGGGAGAGAAGAGGAAGGAGAAGATGCAGGACCCATGTGGGGGGGAGAAGGACCCATGGCAGTGGGTCAAGCTGAGGATTAAAGCGACTGCTAAAAGATGGCTTTATGGGAGAATCGAGACTCCAAAGGACTGAATTTATGGAGAGAGTGTTATTTGGGTACTGTGGAGTGGACGCAAAGGACCTGAGCGCAGTAATTGCGCACGAGAATGGCAGGGCGTGGACTATCGCTTTTTGGAAGAAGGGGGCCTATGATGATTTTTGGGTGAGACGCGATAAGCTGGTGAGGGCAGGGGTACTAAAGAGTGTACGTTTTGAGGCGGGGGAGAAGGAACGGGAGAGGGTTTTGGTTGTTCAGTTGTTTAATGATATGGTGGAGCGGGAGGATGCGTCGCAGTGGTTAGAGGGGAGGGTGATGTGGGTGGACTGGGTTCTTGATAGATGTGCGTGGACTGGGTTCTTGATAGACATAAAATTTGGAATGGGGCATGGAGGGCACGGGTATTGTTATTTCAAGGGGAGAAGCGTGGTGGGGTGAAACACTTGCCTTCAATGTTTTACTTGGGGCCACACAAGGGGTATATTAATTACCAGGGGCAACCTAAGCTGTGTTTAAAGTGTGGGAAGGAGGGGCACCTGGCGGCGTTTTGTGAATTTACACTTTGTTTTCGGTGTGGGGGACAGGGGCATAGGGCACAGGTGTGTAGATCGGCGGGGAATTGTATTATTTGTGGAAAAGAGGAGCACATGTCCCCGGAGTGCCCCATATCGTACGCCGATTGGGCTCGGGCAGGGGGGGAACCGGAGAGTGATAAGGAAAATGTGGAACCATGGGGGGTGGAGGGGGGGGGGAAGATTTGGAATCAGTATTGGGAATGGGAGAGGGGGGAGGTGAGGAAGAAGGGGAGGGGATGGAGGGGGGAGAGGAGGAGAGCGTCTCCTCAGAATCCTCTCTGGAAGAAATAACCGAGGTTCAAGAAGGGGTGGGGCATGAGGGAGGGTATGGGAG
>NW_005843404.1:7358-8180 GCF_000455745.1 Alligator sinensis | reverse complement strand
AAGAGGGGAAAGGGGAGAGTTTGAAGAAACTTGGGAAGGAGGAAGAGGTAATGGAAGTAAGTGGGAGGGAAAGTGGGGAGATCCCCTTAGGACAGGGGGAAAGAGCAGAAAATGGTGGGGGAAAGGAGGTGAAGAAAGTGAGGGGGGGAAATGGGGAAAGAGATGGGAAAGGGAAAAAGGTTGATGCAAGGGAGGGAAGAAAAGGGAAGGGGGGGGTGGGGGGAAGGGGAAGGTGTGCATTAGAAAATTGTTGAGGATAATATCTTTGAATGTGAGGAGCTTGTTAAGAAAGAAGAAATGGGAAAGGGTGAGAGGGTATTTAGAGCAGCACGAGGTGGATATTATTTGTCTACAAGAGTGTGGAGTTGGGTGGGGTAGGGATTACAGACACCTGCAGAGAAGGTGGGGTTGGGGGCAATCGTGGTGGGCGGGGGCAGAGGATAATAAGGCAGCAGGAGTGGGAGTGTTCATTAGGGAGGGGGGGATTTCCAGGTGAGGGGCGTTAGAACCATGGTGGATGGGAGGTTGCAGAGGGTGAGTCTGAGGGTGGGGAGGGAGGAAGTTACTTTATGGAATGTATACACACCTGCGGGGAAGGTAGAAAGAATGGGGTTTTGGAAGAAGTTGGCGATTTTTTGTGGGGGGGAGGGCATAAAGTAGTAGTGGGGGATTTCAATTGTATAATACAGAGAGGGGATTGGGTGGGGGAGGGAAGGGAAGGGGATATGGATAGTATGGGGAGATATTTAAGGGACTGGAAAAAGGAAGAGGGGTTGAAGGATATATGATGGGAGGGGGAGAGGGTGGCAATGAGGGTGGATG
>NW_005843404.1:0-7277 GCF_000455745.1 Alligator sinensis | reverse complement strand
GTGGATGGGGGGGGGAGGGGGGGAAGGAAGCAATCGCATATAGATTTTGTTTTTGTTTCACCAGGGGTGAAGGTTGTGAGGAAAACGGTTGGGGATGTGGGGTTTTCAGACCACCAGATGTTGAGGGTGCAGGTGGAAGTAGGAGATGAGGGGAAACAGGGAAAAGGGATATGGAAATCAAATTTTAAATTACTAGAAGATGAAGGGAGGTGTGAAGAACTGAGGGAGCTGTATAAAGGGTGGAGGACACTTCAGGGGCTTTTTGCAACACGGTGGGAATGGTGGGTGATGGTAAAAGGGAGGGTTAAGGAGTGGTTTATCAAAGAGGGGAAAAGGAGAGCGAGGGAGCGGGGAAGGGAATTGAAAGAAAGACAAAGGGTTGTACAGGAATTGTTGAAGAGGGCAGGGGAAGGGAGGGAGGTTTGAGAAGAGTCAGGGGAAGCAAGACGGAGAGTAGAGGAATGGTTTGGGGAGCAGGAGATGGAAAGGGTTTTTTTGGCTAGGGCACCGTGGGTGGAGGAGGGGGAAAAGTGGAATAAGTATTTGGCATCTAGGGTGAGGAAAGGAAGGGCAGAGTTGGGGAAAATAAAGACAGGGGAGGGGAAATGGTTGGAAGGGACGGGGGAAATACTGGAAGAGGCGACAAATTTTTATGAAGACTTATATAAAGGGGAAAGGGGGAGTAGGAAGGGGGCAGACCAGTGGGTGAGGGGGTTACGGGGACGGGTGGCAGAGAAGGACAAGGAGGGATTGGAGAGGGAAATAACGGTGGGGGTGGAGGGGTGTTTGAATGAGATGGCAGGAGGTAAGGTGCCGGGGATGGAATCGGTTGGGGAAGGAATTTTATTGTAAGTTTTGGGAGCTAATAGGGGAAGATATGGTGATGCTGTATAGGGAAATAACGGAATTGGGTATGGTGGGGGATGGGTTTGCAGATGGGGGTGATGATTTTCTTATATAAAAAGGGGGAGAGGGGAGACCTCAAAAATTGGAGGCTGATTACATTATTGAATATGGATTATAAGTCGTTTATGAAAGTTTTAGCGGGGCAGTTGAAGACGGTGTTGAGACAGGTGGTGGGGGAAGGGCAGACGTGTGCAGTGGAGGGAAGAAAGATTTACCAGACACATTGGATTTTGCGAGATATTATTGAATATGCACGGATGGGGAAGTGGGATCTGGGGATAGGGAGTTTGGATTTAGAGAAAGCCTATGATCGGGTGGAGCATGGGTTCTTGTTTAGGGTATTAGAGGAGGTTCGTGGGGTGGGTGAGAGGGGTGTATGAAGGGGCACAGAGTAGGGTGTTAGTGAAAGGATGTTTGGGAAGAGGTTTTAGGGTGGGGGTTCATCAGGGATGTCCACTTTCTCCGGGATTGTGTGTGTGTGGGATGGAGGTGATAGCACAGAAGATTCGGGGGGATAGGTATATTAGAGGGGTGCAGGTTCTCGGGGGGGGGTAAGGAGGTGAAGGTGTTGCTTTATATAGATGACATCACGGTAGTGGTAAGGAACAAGTATTCACTAGGAAGGGTGTTAACACGTGGGGGAGTATGGGGAAATTTCAGAGGCAAAGTTGAATAAGGGGAAGAGTACTGTGTGGATACAAAGGGAGTGGGAGTGTGGCAGGAGCGAGGTCAGGGTTGCTGTGCTCTCCCCTGGCCCCTCCTTTACTGTGCCAAGCTTCAGACTTGCACCCTCCTACTCACGCCGGCCACGACTTTGATTGTATAGCAGTTCTTTATAGGGAGGCCACCTTTCTGCTGCTTGGCACAGTTCCCCTGCTTCTAGTGTGCTGTGTACCCAAGCCTTGTGGGCTATGCGTGTACAATACTGTCTTGGCCTACACCCCTCTGGAGCTCGGGCCCTCTGTGGCCCTGTTTCTCACTGGGCTCTTCCCTCTACGAGGTTGCTCTCCCACCGGGCTCTTCTCTGGAGCTGGGGTCTGTACACACCAAACTCTGTGCCCCCGCTGGGGCTAGGGTCCTCACTCTACCTATGAGTCCCCTATGACGCCTCCTCCATCCCCTCATAGCCTCACCCAAACCACCGGTGTAATCAATAGCCAATACAAACAACAACCTAAACACAAGCCTCTTGGCTATAACGTAAACATAAGCTGCCTGGCTATAACAATGCTCAGGCCTACCGGGTTCTCTCTCCTACCGCGGTGACCAACGCTGCTCTGGCCTTCAGGTTTCTCTCTCCTCTGGCAGGGAGCTCCTTCCTCCTTAGCTGCTGGTCGGGGGAACTGCCTCTGGCCTCCTGCCCATGCTTTATATAGGGGCCTGGCCCTGCCCCTTCCTTCAGCTGGCTAGGCAGGTGCAAGCCATTAGCTCTTTTTGGTTGCCTCAGCAACCGGCACCTGAAGAGTTATCCCAGCATTTCTAGTAGCAGGCGCCCTAGTGCCCTGCTACACTCCTCCCCGCTCATGATTCCAACTCGCCAGGCTGGGTCAAGGTTCTTATCTGCTGTACCTCTTCCGTCTCCGTTCTCTCATGTCCAGGCTCTTGTCCTTCGACCCCATCAGCACACAGAGGCGGAGGTTTCAAGGCGCCTCCTACCCGCCTTTTACCCAAGGCGCACCATGTGGGATTTTATGGGATGTGCCCCGCCGCAGGCAGTCCCCCCACACTAGCCAACCTTGGTCGAATATGCTCCCTGTTGGTCGAGCTTCGGCCCGACTCTCGGGGGGTTTTCTCCCTCTCACCTCTGGCCCACCTACATTTGATTCCTGTACACCCTAGTCTCTTCCCTAGGGCGAGTTGTGGGGTTTCTTGTCTCCTTGGGCCTTCTTGGAGCTCCTGAAGCTTCTCCCATATGCCCCACTTCCTCCTCAACACCTTCTGGGCATCCTCTGCTTTCCAGAGCTCTATCTTGCCCCTTCCTCCTGGTCCTGTATACACCTTGACAAACTACACTCCCCACTTTTTCTTCGATGAGGTCCCTTAACATCCACCATCTGACCTGTTTAGGGAGCCTATTTACATAAATCTGAGGTCTCTTTTCAGGTTCTGATCCCCCTTTTGGTGGTAGTCCTCTCCTCCTTGCCTGTTGGCATTTTTCCCCACTTTCATTACCGGGTTCCACTGGTTTACTTTTCCCGGGATCCCTCTTTGACCCACATTGCCCCAGCTCTCAGGCTGCCTGTGTACATTCTTGGCAGACAAAGCAGGCAGCTTCCTTCCTTGGGGTCCTCTGTTCGCCTTTCCCTGTTGTCCCAGCCTCTACCAGGCCTGTTTCCCTTGGCTGCCGCTTACTGAGATTTATGCTGTTTCTCTTGTGTCTCAGTCGTAACAGTTCCTTCAGCTGATGTTTGAGCTGGCTCATCTCCTTCGCATGTTCCTTCTGCCATTGTTCCCATCTCTGGTTCCAACCTTCTATCAGAGCCGGCAGGGCCTCCTTTTGTAGAGTCACTGGCTCTTCCTCTACAGCTCCCTCTTCCCTGGTGCTTCCTTCAGACGGTCCTGGCTCAGCCTCTTCCCTAGGTTCTTCTGGGCCTAGGTCTCTGGGGAACTTCTCTAGCTCCATATGCTTTGGGTTCTTATACCAGGTGGTTTCTAGCTGAGCCTCTACTTCCTTCAGGGCCCTTCTTACTACTTCCACCTCTTGGTGTTGTTCCTGTTGTTTCCACTTAGCCGTCATCACATACTCGGCTAACTGAGTTCCTAGTGCCTCCAACCTTTCCCGCACTGTGTCTGTGAACTCTCTGGTTTGTGATTCCTGTCTTTCATCTGACCTCTCAACCTCCCCCAGGTTCTGGATCTTTATAGCCATCTGCTCGCTGGCTTCTTGCAATCCTTTTCTCTCTGTCTCCAGGCTCTAGATTTCTTGCCTCATCTTTTGCACTTCCCTCTGTAGCTGCTCATTCTCTTCCCTTATCCCCTTTTCCTTTGTTAAGCTATCTTCTATATGGGCTTTAAGGGACTGCATCTGTTGTTCCAGTTTCTCTTTTTCCCCTTCCATGCTCTTTAACTGGGTCTGCAGCTGCTCATTTTCTCGCTCCTTAGTTTTTAGTTCCTCTTCCTGAGACTGCATTTGTTTTCCCAACATTTCATAAATTGTGCCAAAATTTTTCATTTGTTCCACCTGTTGCATGAGAATTTTGTCTGTCTCTCTGGCCTGGGTATGGCTTTTAGACAGCTGGTCCCTCAACTCCTGTGTAAGATCTTCTGCGCACACACTTCTTTGTTGCCAACTTTTCAGCTCCTCTTGCAACTCTTCTATCCCGTCTTCCTGGCTGTGTGACTCTTTCTGGAGGACTCCTATTAGGCCTCTAGCTATTTCCAATTCCCTTAGCACCTTCCTTTGTTCTTCTGCTTGTTTGGTGGCAGAGTCCTGAGACCTTGCCCCCTCTGCTATTATTTCCTCCTGCAGCTTTTTCCATTTCTCTTCTCTCTCCCGGCTCCTCTGAGCCTCCTGGGCAATGAGCCGTTTGATTGTCCACGTCTTCTCTGCTTCTGTCGCCACTAGGCACCTAATCTCTTTTGATCCTCCCTCTTCCTTGCCAGACTGCACCTGAAGCTCTAGTGCAGTGGCTTGTGCTTCTGCTCTCTCCTTTTGGCCTTTTGCCATTCCTAGCTCCCACTTCAACCAGTCCACCTTCTCCTCCATCTCATCCATCCTTAGTTGCCAGTTAAGCTTTTCCTGTCTCTGGTCTCCCATGCTTCCTAACGTTCTTCTCCGTCTCTGTGCACAGCTGAGCCTTCCCCGGCCAATGCACCACTGTCGCAGGTGCGAGGTCAGGGTCGCTGTGCTCTCCCCTGTCGCCTCCTTTACTGTGCCAAGCTTCGGACTTGCACCCTCCTATTCTTGCCCGCCACGACTTTGATTGTATAGGAGTTCTTTATAGGGAGGCTACCTTTCTGCTGCTTGGCACAGTTCCCCTGCTTCTAGTGTGTTGTGTACCCAAGCCTTGTGGGCTATGCGTGTACAATACTGTCTTGGCCTACACCCCTCTGGCGCTCAGGCCCTCCGTGGCCCTGTTTCTCACCGGGCTCTTCCCTCTGCAAGGTTGCACTCCTGCCGGGCTCTTCCCTGCAATGCTGCCCCTCACCGGGGTCTTCTCTAGAGCTGGTGTCTGCACACCCCGAACTCCGTGCCCCTGCTGGGGCTAGGGTCCTCACTCTACCTATGAGTCCCCTACGAGGCCTCCTCCATCCCCTTACAGCTTCACCCAAACCAATAATCAATAATATTGATCAATATTAATCAATAGCCAATACAAACAACAACCTAAACACAAGCCTCTTGGCTATAACGTAAACATAAGCTGCCTGGCTATAACAATGCTCAGGCCTACCGGGTTCTCTCTCCTACCGCGGTGACCAACGCTGCTCTGGCCTTCAGGTTTCTCTCTCCTCTGGCAGGGAGCTCCTTCCTCCTTAGCTGCTGGTCGGGGGAACTGCCTCTGGCCTCCTGCCCATGCTTTATATAGGGGCCTGGCCCTGCCCCTTCCTTCAGCTGGCTAGGCAGGTGTAAGCCATTAGCTCCTTTTGGTTGCCTCAGCAACCGGCACCTGAAGAGTTATCCCAGCATTTCTAGTAGCAGGCACCCTAGTGCCCTGCTACAGGGAGGGTATAGAGGGATATGGGTTGGAGGCAATTAGGGACAACTTAAAGGTTTTGGGGGTTACTTTTGATAAGGATGGGAAGGGCAAGCCGGCATGGGAAGAATTCCAAGGGCAGGTAAGGAAAGTAGTGGGGTGGTGGGGCACAAGGGGATTGTCGTTGGGAGGTAAGGTGGAGGTGATTAAGAGGTTTCTGTTACCAGTGGTGTTATTTACGGGTAGGGTATACCCCCCGCCCCGTGGATATAAGCGAGAAGGGTACAGAGGGAAATGTGTGTTTTTTTGGGGAGGGAAAGTGGAGAGGGTGGCACAGAAGGAAATATATAAGGAAGGGGAGCGGGGTGGGTGGGGTGTACCGGAGATTTAAGTATTTGTGTATGGGCACGTGGTAGCCAGTATGGTGAAGGAAGCTTTGAGGGAGGAAGGATATGCAGGGAAGTTTGGGAGATATTGGGGGGGGGGGCAGGGGGGGGGTCTGGGGGGCCTTGGGGTTGTTTGGGGAAAGGTGGACGGGGATGCGGGTGGAAAAGCCATCCTTACATTACGCGAGAGTGGGAAGTTTCATTAGGGTTAGGGAATTGGGTAGGTTGGGGAGAGAGGGGCTGCAAAGTACAAAGGGGATGTTTAAAGTGGTAGCCCGTCTCTCCGGGGCTTTTCATTTGTGGGATGGAGCCTTTGGCTCAGCCGGCGAGGGGGATACCAGTGCCGATGGGGTGGGGGAACTAACGGTGACTTTATATGTGGATGATGTCACCTTTGTGGTCAGGGATGAGGGGTCTTTGAGGTGGGTGGTAGAGGGAATTAGGGAGTATGGGTAGGCGGCAGGGCCATGGGTAAATAGTGGGGAAAGCAAGTTGTTGGCGGTGGGGGAGTGGAGGGGTTTGGGGGAGGAAGGGTGGCAGGGGGAGGGGATGAAAGTGTTGGGGGGTGTATATGGATGTAGGGGGGAAATGGGGAACGGGCGTGGGAGGAGGTTGGAGGGAGGGTGAAGAAGGTGTTAGGGATATGGGGCACGAGGAAATTATCGTTTAGGGGGCAGGTGGGGGATAATTAAACAGTTTTTTGTTACCAATGGTGTTGTTTGTAGCTGTGGTATACCTGCCCACCTGGTTGCAGGTGCGGCAGGTACAGAGGGAAGTATGTTCATTTTTCTGGGGAGGGAAGACAGAGAGGGTGGCAAGGCGGGAGGTGTACAAGAGGGAGAAGTTGGGAGGGTGGAGGTTACCCGATTTGGAAGCCTTTGTTTATGTGTATTTTTGGAAAGGGCCAGTGAGGGTAGCGGGGTTGGAGGGGAGGAAAGTGGGGGAGTTCTGTAGGTACTGGGCGGGAAGGTATTTGAGGAGGTTGGGGTTGTATGGGGGGTGGTGAACGGGGTTGTGGGCAGACAGACCAGTGAAGTGGTACACGCGGGGGTGGAATTTCTTGAGGGTAAAAGGAGTTGGAGGGGCTAGGGTGTGAGGGGCTGGGGGAGGCTAAGAGGGTGTTGAGGGAGATCAGGGGAAGGGATGGGATGACAGATATAGGGGAGTTGTCGTGGGCACAGGTGGGGAGGGTTTGGAAGGGAATAGTGGGAAAGAGGTGGAAGGAGGAGCACGAAGATTTTGCTTGGCAGGTGGTGCGAAGAGTGTTACCAGTAAGGGTGGAGCAACAGCGATGGGGTTTGCTGAGATCGGCGGAGAGTCCGCGAGAATTGTGCACGAGGGAGGAGAC
>NW_005843403.1:162419-163768 GCF_000455745.1 Alligator sinensis | reverse complement strand
ATTTTTGAACTGCTGCATAGAACGCATCCTGTGAAGGTCTCAACAGGCCCTTTGCTTATTTTGGGGGAAAAAAAGAGTAAAGTTTTTCTTTATCACAACTATGATGGCAGTGCCTAAGGGCTTACCTGGAAACTAAGCCCTGTCAGGTGCACTAAGGGAAGGTGGGATTTAATTATGCACCAACTATATGGGCAATATAAAGGATTTTGTGAGGAAAGAGGGAGAGCTATTATTCCTGCTTTACAGAAATGAGGAATACAGAGGGGAAAGGATTAGGTTGCAGTTAGATCTGTGTTCAACATGGATCTTATGGTTCTGATCTATAACCACGAAATGATCCTTGTATTGGAAAAGCAAAGTGTAAAACCAGCGGCCAACAAAGTGGTTCAGGCGTGTTGTGAGCGAGCTGATGAAGGCAAAGCATTTTCTCCCATTATCAGAGAGATCCTCAATACAGTCAGAAGCATAAATATTTCTCTATGGCACATCTGTTGAATGGTACCAAGTGAAGGAAAATAACAATGTACTTGAAGGCACTGTTTCAGAAGGCTTTCAAGTAACGGTTGCAGCCGGCACTTACGTACTTCAGTGTTTAGCCCAATGGAAACCCTACCGTCTGCTGAGCGGCTTGTGGAAGTTCACGTTCTCTTAATGGAGATGGCTCCAAGCTGTGTTTTCACTTTTCCTGCTGTGGCAGTAATAGCTCGTAATCAAGTCATACTGCAGTAATCGCTGCAGGGTAATACCAGCCGATGTGATGTATAGTGCGTTGTTTTCTTTCTCCTCCCCTCCACCCCAGAATACATTTTCCCTTGCCTCCATACTTGCTGGGGGAGCTGGTGGAAGGCAGCTACCCACTATTCACATACACTCAGACTGCATTTTTTCTATCCATCTTGATGTCGGATATATACAGTGCCAGCCCTGCCTAGCTTGAGATTTCATTGTACCCGATCATCCTTGCAGTGTTCGCAATAAAAATAAGGATTGGACCAAAAATATTTAAAAAAAAAAGGAAAATGCCAGAATGTCTTGGCTTGCAAAGCTAATTAAAATTAATGGGAAATGTTAAGGAGAAGATGAGAACGTTAATTAAAGAACTGCAAAAATTAAAAACAAAGGCTGGTTTTGGAGGAGGTGGAAGAAAGTGAATATACTGTCACAGAGATTGGCCTGAAGAGCTGTCTGAGTGCCCTCATGTGGGCTCCTGTTACAGTTCTTGATGACAGACTGATTGAACTGGATTTGTTGCAGCTAGGATCTCTCTATATAACACACATCTAGAAGACTTGAGTCTTTGCTCTCTATTAGGAACTGGTCCATATGAAAAGTTAGTAGCTCACATATAA
>NW_005843403.1:110352-162409 GCF_000455745.1 Alligator sinensis | reverse complement strand
TTTGTATTAGAGTTCCCAGTTTCAAATGCTCGAACCAAGCTGGTTTTAAACGCATTTCACTGAAGACGGAAAAGATTCTGAAGTCTAATTTAAGTATTTGTTGAATACTGTGGGGAGGATGAAGGGTCTAGGTTCAAGAAAACCTCTAGATAACCTTTGTAGGTCCCTTCCAGCTCTACTTCTCTATGACTATGAATATTGCTTGATGTTTGGCAATTGCATATGTTGTCCTGCTGCTGGCACATGGCTTTCCTGATAAAATAATATTTACAATGACTACATTTGTCCAAAATGGTAGTGGTAGAGTGGTGTTAATAGCCATGATGAGCCAGGAAGTAGGCAAGAAGGAAAGATTTCTTAGGGTCATATCTTTTAATTGGAGCAACTGCATAGTTGAGATAGTTTGACAAACTTTCAAATGCAAGATAGTCTTCTCCAGGTCTGAGGAGTAAGGTCCAGTGCAGCATAGTAAAAAAAAAGAAACAGCAGGGAGAAAAATTCCCAGCAGTAGCAGACAAACAATCAGCAAAACAAAAGCTGATCAATGGAGAATCAAGGCTTGTCAGAAGGGAGGATGGTCATTACTGCTCATACATAGGTCATAGAAATCATAGGAAATTTGGGTTGAAGGGACCTCAGGAGGTCACATCTAGTCCAACCCCTGCTCCAAGCAGGACCAGCCCCAACTACATCATCCCAGCCAAGGCTGTGTCTCCCTGGGTCTTAAAAACCTTCAAGGATGGAGACTCCACCACTGCCTAATGAGAGAGTTTTCCTAATATCCAACCTAAACCTCCCTTGCCGCAACTTAAAGCAAAATGCAGGACTAAAGCCTTCTGGAAGTGAACCTTGAGCCTGTGGCCTTTGCCTTGGCAGATCTAATGCTCTCCCACAGCCCCTGGATTTGGGTGAATTTTTAGGAAGCCCCAGAGTAAGATCCATGTATGAACTTTGTGACTTGGGATGAAAGTATAGGAAGCTTAAACTAACATCCAGCCACCCATGAACTGGAAAGAAATCACTCATCTCTGCCTGGTCATTTTAGTGAAGCAAGAAGAATAACAAGGGCAAGTTAATAGGAGCATTTTGCAAAGAGCAGAAATTGAGAGGTCATGAACTGGTGTCTGACATTCCCAGTAAACAGCAGTAAAAATATATTACACACTATTAGTAGGACCAGAATGGCAGAGCAAAGGCAAAACCAGTGTTACTAAGGGAATAAGCTGAAGCTCTGGGAGAGGAAAAAGGGGAACGGACATTGCAGGAAAATTTTGGGCCTATGAAAAGTGTTGAGAATTTCTTGTCTCTGGTCTGGCATCTGAGCATGTCTAGACCGATATGGGGAAAGCCAGAGTACTGTTACTAATTCACTGGCACCCAGGAATAAATCAGGGGCTTGTGGGCTTGCTTACCACAGCACAGTCCTAGCAGTTTTGGGGGGTCATCAAGGATGTGCTCTGTTTCACTGAAGGGAGATGTGATAAGGAGATGAATGCATGGAAATAATCCAGTGGCCATCAGCATTTGTGGCCCTGGAAGTGAGATAGAAAGCAATGAATAGGCTGGAGGCAAGTGGGATGAGGCATACACAACCACCTTCAAAGCAAATGATAGCACTCAGGGCAAAGGGTACACACTCTCCTGGTTGCTTGGGCTCAGCAAAGGGCCATAGCCTTTACCTTGCAGCTGGCACAGTCCCAGTACCTTCACATGGTTGGAGTCAGCGCAGAATTGTGCCCACAGCATTTGGGTTAGTCTGCCGCATTAATCCCACTCCTCTCTGTTTGCTTGTGCTTCTCTGGCATTCAGATGCCCCATGGACTTCCACAGCCACCTGCCTAAAATAAATAAATAAATCTATATTGTGCCCTGATGTGTTCTTTCCTGTGATGTACCAGCTTTTTCAAGGTTGGCTTTTCCTTTGGTGCCTCCTCCCTGCACCCACTGCTGCCCACCTTTGCTTTTTATCTAAATGAACTGGATGGCATACATCCAGGAAAGGAGATGCTCTGTCAGAACTGCAGCAACGTAGGCAGAAGGCTTCATTCACCTTTTAGCTTCAGCACGAACAGTCATGTCAGGCATAACAGTCTGTGTCCCTGAGTATCAGGCAAGCCTAAACCCAAGATGCCATCCATATTTGCATCCTATTGCCTCTGATCTCTGCTAAGTAATAGTACGTGTGCTATCGTGGGAGACATGGATGTGAAACAAGCCAAGGCTACCAAGACATGTGCATGCAGACCCCTAAGGCCGAGCTGTTCATTTGCAGTACTGAGCAGTTTGGTGTCAGGCATAGGATCATATAAAATGAGGGTGGAAGGGACCTCAGGAGATCACATCTAGTTC
Source organism: Alligator sinensis (assembly GCF_000455745.1). Lineage (NCBI taxonomy): Eukaryota > Metazoa > Chordata > Crocodylia > Alligatoridae > Alligator > Alligator sinensis. The sequence continues at coordinate 160,060 of NW_005843403.1, read as the reverse complement.
AACCCCCTGTTCAAAGCGGGACCAGCCCCGATTAGGTTGCAGGAACCTCTGCCTCCTCGTTTGGTGCTGCCCTAGACTCTGAAGCAGCTTGGAAACCTAAAAAAGACATCTTGGAGTCTGAGCTACCACTGATGGGATTAAATTCTATTTGGGTCCTTTGGGCCAATTATTTTTTTTAAGTGTCTGTTTTAGACCTTTAGTTTGGGAAGAAGGTTTAATCGTGGGCACACAATGCTGTAATCAATGTGCCCACCTTCCTGCTTTGCAGACCTTGTGTGATAATTAAGTATCTAAATACTGGCTTTTGGCCTGCAGTTAATGACACCTGCAAAATTAGAGACTCGTCGGAGAAAAAAACAAACAAAACCCCTTCACTTTGCTTAATGCAGCATTTTTCCTGCTGTTGGGGCTAATTAGCTATGTTCACCTGCATCTCCCATTCTGAGCCACGGTTGTGTGGTGAAACCACTGCAAGGGCAGACAGTAGGACAGGAATATAAACTGGGGAATCTCTGTATAAGGGAAATCTCCAAGTAGCTTCCTAAATGGGGATGCTCTTAAGGTCTCCACCAGCTCACTGGGTGTTGGGTGTCAGCACTTGTGATGGAGTGGTGTTTTCAGTGGGTGTTGGCACTGCCCAAACTGGTGAGGCCACCTCTTCACAGCAGCCAAAAAATAAATGGAGGAAAACCAGCTGCAGTTCTCATCCAGGGTCCGGACCAGGCACAGGGCAATAGAGACCTTTCTCCACTAGTGTTGTCACTGGGTTGACAGCCCGGTCTTGATAACTTGTTCCAGGTGGACCAAAACCTTTGGACTGACCACAATTTCTTCCATTCAATAATAGGGGAATTTTATTGATACACAGTGATAGCAGACGAGAGTAATGCAGGATAGGCAAACAAAATGCACCCCAACTCTTCTATTTATTTACCAATTTCAGCCTTCTTACAGAGGGAAGGTACATCTGGTCAGTATGCCAGCACCACCCCGTAGTTCTTTCTTGAATGTCAGACATTATCAGCCTTGGAGGTTGAGGGCTGAGGCCCACCCCCTGCAATGGGGTGGGTGAGATAGGCCAGTGGTCTGTCCTTTGTCCATGGTGGCCTCAGGATCCCCTTTCTGCTTTGAAATCCCTTCTTTTGTACTCTTTCTTCTCTGATGACTATTCATTTCTGGGTACCATTGATTGGTTTACCTGTGGTCGTCATGCGGCCTATGCTCTGTTCTTTCAGCATATTACTTTGTTTCTCAAACATATCACATACATGCATCTTAATTTGGTCATTTACCAGTGTTTTAATTTGGGTATACCCAGCTTCTTAATGTCTTCTGCCCACCAAAACCAGAAATCTCAGGGGCTCTGCAGCTGGGCACTGTGACCCAATGCCGATGCTGCAGAGCCCCTTATCTTTGTTATAGAACAATGCTTGCATGTTTTTAATTTCCCAAGATGTACATGCCTGCTTGTCTGTTAGCTTCAGACGGTGGGCCTTGAAGGCTGAGAATGTGAAACTGTCACAAACAGGTTTTAGAAACCAATTAACCCTTGCTGTTGCACTGGACCATTCTTTTAATGCAATATCTACTTTACCTACAAGCCAGTTCCTAAAGTAAATCTCTAAATATCATTTTCCAGCCATCAAGTAACAGCCATTCATTTCATTTTTAGTATCATGGGTGAAGCTTTCCACAGGGCAGGCACTGGAACCAGTGCTGAATAACTGAGGGTTAGGTTTGACAAAACCAGGGTAAAACTTTGACTACCCAGGGCCTGGACGTTGTCTGTCATTGCAGAGCTAGGTTTTTTCGCCAGCCCAGGGAAGGGGATCACTGACAAGTACAATCATTTATCAGGGAAGCCAGTGCATTGGGCCAACAGCATGCCCTTCTTGCCAAGAAGGCTAATGGCATCCTGGGCTGCATTAATAGGAGTGTTGCCAGCAGATCAAGGAAAGTGATTATTCCCCTCTATTTATCACTGATGAGGCCACATCTGGAGTCCTGTGTTCAGTTTTGGGCCCCCACTGCAGAAAAGATGTGGACAAATTGGAAAGAAACCAGTGGAGGGCAATAAAAAATGGTTTGGGGGCTGCGATACATGATTTGTGAGGAGATCTCCTACCTTGGAGATCTCCCAAAGGAGACTGGACGCACACCTTGCTGGGGCTATTTGACCCCAGCAGTCTTTCCTGCTCAGAGCAGGGGGGCTGGACCCAATGATCTCATGAGGTCCCTTCCAGACTTAAATTTCTGTGAATTTGTGTGAGAGGCTGAGGGAACAGGGCATATTTAGTTTGCAGAAGAGATTACCGAGGGGGATTTGATAGCAGCCTTCAACTCCCTGCAGGGGGGCTGCAAAGAGGATCAAGCTGGACTGGTCTCAGTGAGGGCAGATGACAGGACAAGGAGCAATGGGCTCAAGGTGCAGCAAGGGAGGTTTAGGTCGAATATTAGGAAAAAAAAACTTTCCATTAGGAGGCTGGTGAAGCACTGAAATAAGTTACCCAGAGGGTTGGTGGAGTCTCCATCCTTGGAGGTGTTTAAGGCTGGTTCAGCAAAGCCCTGTCTGGGATGATGGAGTTGGGGCTGGTCCTGCTTTGAGCAGGGGGTTGGACTAGATGTAACCTCGCAAGGTCCCTTCAACCCTCATTTTCTGTTTCTGTGATTGCTTTGCTGTACTTCCAGTGTCCATGAATTCGGTAAATCAAGAGCAAGACCATTGCTACAGACAGCCCTGACTCTGAAAGCTTCCCCTCCCTTTCTGCTGCCTCTGAGAGAAGCAGGGACGAGAAGGGGAGAGAAAGTGAACAAGCTACGTGTCAGCCTCCGTATCCTTAGTATCAAGAGCCTGGGCAGCTGCTAGCTCCCCATCTGTTGTGCCCATAAGAGGCTTCACAGAGCTGCCAGGCTGAGAAATTGCCTGCTGGCATGTCCTTTCCCCTTCACCAGAGCTATGCTTATGACAGGCTGGTTTTCCTAAGTGGGATGGCACTCCTCTTTGTTCCCCCTTTGGAAGGATGATTTCCTGGTTCCCAGCTCAGTGCCCTGCTGTGCATTTGCATTCTCTCTTTCTCTCCCCTTTAAAGCTACTTTGACCAGGGTGAGGTCAATTAACAATGAGGATCTTTGCTTGGTGGAGGAGAGAGACTACAGGTCCAACTTCAGGAGCAGCGCTGGGTGCTTGGAAGTTGCCTTGGATAGGCCCAAGCCGGCAATGAGCATTGCTGGCTAGAAAAGATAAGTTGGCCAATGCTTTGCACCTGCTGTGGTCACTTAGGCGCATGCAGAGTTGAAATTGCTGCTGTTCTGCTTCAGTAGCATTTACATTTGCTTTATACAGCTGCAAAGGGCTGTACGAGGCAGGAGGTGGCAGAGAATCAGGTCCCTTATCTCACTGGAAACTCAGGGAGGACCAGTATTTTTCTTTCCTCCTGATTTCGAAGCGGGAAAGAGGACACATAGTTTATAGGTTTCTCCCTCCTCAGAGCAATACATGGGGCTTGTCATCCTATTTAAAAGAGAAAAGAAAAGCCGTGCTCCAGCTAGAGTGAATCTGGATGTAGCCTGTGTGCTGGTATGATGCAGAGCTGCCTTCAGCAGATCTCCTCCTTGATGTCGCTGCTTCTGTCTGCATTACTGAAGTGCCCATTTAAGCCCTTTTCTTTCTTTCTGGCATTGCTTGTAACTTTTCGTCTGATTGATGTGGTCCTGAAAGGCAGATGATGGAGGCATCTCATCTACTTCTGCTCGGAGTTACGAAGTGACACAGGTCTGCACAGACTTTGCTTTTGAAAACGCATCCCCCGGATTTAATTTTGCCAGGAACAAAATTGTCCCTGTATTTAATTGCAAAGCTGCAAATATTACCATTGAGACATCGAAAGTGTGGGCTGCAGTTTCAAAAGGGGAACCAGATCTTTACATGTGTCAAAAAGCAAAGAAAAAGCCAGGTCTAAGAGGATCCAGGAAAAAAAAAAGTAACAATAAAAAGCTTATGTTAATTATCCCAAAAGAAAATGAATGCATCCAACTTGTATTCTAGTTTATCATTCCCCTAACACAGGCTGGCTATTCACTCCATGGAAGGGTTCATGCCTCTGAATATTTATATATATTTTTAAAATCTCTGCTGTGTTTCTGTACACTTCAGTTAATTACTTTTAACTCATATTTTGTACCACTTTCATAAGCAACACTGGCTCCATGGGCTCTACTAATAACTTAATCCATTAAATAGCCCATTAGTTGCCATAGAAACTAATTTTTTCTTGATTTAGTTTTGAACATATTATTAGTATTCATATTAGAGAGTGCCAGTAGTGACCGGTACAGTGGAGTTGCAAAAGACTTCCCTATTATAGGGCCCTGTTTTCAGAGCACTTATAAATTATTGATGCTTGGTGGTTATTGTATATGAAGTTCATGCAAAATAGTTTGTTTCCCTGGGAGTTACAGGTGTGGAAGACGTCCTCTTTGGTGTGTAGTTATCAATGTAAATGCAGTAGGTATTCACACAGCTAGCCTGGTGCAGAAGCCTTTCCCATGAAGTACTTGCAAAGCTGGCTTCCCATATCTGGAAGATGAGTATCTCCTTGTTTTTTGTTTTGGGGGGGGGAGTTTCTTGGGTTTTTTTTTCGTTTCCTTGGGGTTTTTTCCCCCCCTTTTTGTTAAATCATAGTCCAGAACTGAAATGCTGTGTTGTCACTGCATCATCAAGACTATAAAAAGACTGTGCAAATTAAGGATCTCTGTGCTGCATTGTACACACAGGACATTTGCCGTTGTTTGTACTGAAGCTTTGTCCACAGTAGAAAGGGTTTGCTGACATAGTGATGCTGGTGCATTTATACTTCCAGACCCTCCTAGTGGAAATGAAGCTTTACACTGTCCAGAATACTTTATCTGTCTTTTCCAAAAAAATAAGCTATATCAGTAAGAGGGCTTGTAAGCTAGTACCTCTGCGTCTACTATAACACTTTTCCGGCAGAGCTGTATTAGTTAAGAGGGGTGACTTCTTTGGGGTGACTGACATAATTTTGCTGGTAAAACTAGTATAGTGTGCTACTGTGTCATAAAGACCTAGAATGCACCTCATGTACTGTGGCAGCTGGTGGTGCTGGTGAAACCTTGGTTAGCGCACTCCTTGAACCTTGTGATTTTTAACAAGAGTTGGACTGTACCATAGACAAGCATTGTACGAGGCCATATATAAAGACTTTCATAATACAAATCATAGAAAATTACAATAATAGAAAATGAGGGTGTGAAGGGAGCTCAGGAGGTCACATCTAGTCCAACCCCCTGCTCCAAGCAGGACCAGCCCCAACTACATCATCCCAGCCAAGGCTTTGTCTAGCCGGGTCTTAAAAACCTCCAAGGATAGAGACTCCACCACCTGTCTGGGTGACCTTCTCCAGTGTTTTTCTACCTTCCTAGTAATAGTTTTTTTTTTTCCTAATACCTTACTTCAACTTTCCTTGCTGCAGCTTGAGCCCATTGCTCCTTGTCCTGCCATCTGCCCCCACTGAGAGCAGTCCAGCTCCATCCTCTTTGCAGCCCCCCTGCAGGGAGGTGAAGGCTGCTATTCAACCCCCCTCGGTCTTCTCTTCTGCAGACTCAATCAGCCCATTTCCCTCATCCTCTCCTCACCAGTCATCCCCCAGCCTCCAACCGTTTTCATTGTCCTCTGCTGGACTCTCTCCAACGTGTCCACATCCTTTCTGTAGTGGGGGCCCCACAGCTGGACACAGGACTCCAGATGTGGCCTCCCCAGTGCTAAATAGAGGGAAGAATCACTTCCCTTGACCTATTGGCAGCGCTCCTGCCAATGCAGCCCAGGATGTCATTCAACTTCTTGGCAAGAAGGGCGCACTGTTACCTCATAAAGCTGGATTGACTCTCAGATAGGTTGAAAATCAGTGGTTGCCTCACTTGCCTATAAATATTTCAACCTGTTCTGATATTTAGGCAGCTGGCAGGAGTGAGTCTGCAATGCAGATACTTGGGGAAAAAAATCCAAAATTGACCAACAGGTGGACTTCAAAACCATGGGGTTTGTGCAAGCATAAAACAGGCATGAACTTTCTCAGAGAAGAGGTCCTGCAGCAGGGGTGGACCACAGTGATGGCCCTGTGATGCTTCACTTTTGCCTGTCTGTGTGTTGGAGAATCTCTGAGGGTTGAGAAACTTGTATTGCTGACGTAGTGCATCGGTGGACTGACTTATCTAGTTGCCAAATGGTTTCAAACTGGTTTTAAAAAGTCTTATTTAAAAAAAAAAAAATCTAGCCCTGAAATTTCATTTTTCTTTCTGTCCAAAGCACAGTATCTTTATGCCAACCAGCTCCAAGCCAAGATCATTGTCCAAGGAGACAAATGGGAAAGAATAATGGAGAGCAAGGATCCAGTTTTAAACCCTTGCTTTGGCTGTCTGGACCTCTGGCCCTGCAGATGAGAGAGAGGGCTGTGTGCCTCCTTTCTGTGTCTCTGGAGCAGGGTGGCAAAGAGTGGCGAGAGATGAGGTGCATCCCCAAGGTGCCAGTCAGCACAGCTGAGCAGGTGTGACAGGTTAACAAATCCCTGGTGGAATAAGCTGGCAGGAAACATCCATCTTGCCATTCCCAGCCTTCGTGCCTGGAGCAAGAGGGGTACGGTTTGGGTGGAGCCATGCCATCCCCTCTGCAAATACGTGCTCAAGCAGTCCTGCTTTAGTTAAGCTTGTCGCAGCCTATGTCTGTGCTGTGTTGGCTGGAGTGAGCGAAGGCTGCTGCAAAAACACCCATCCTGCCGTATTTGTGCCGAATGGTGAGTAAATGCTGTGTTCAAATAGTGCCCGGCGCTGCTCCATCTCCAGTGCACTCATGAGAGACGCCAGAGGATGTTTTTGGCAGAAGCGAGTGGGTTAGGGGCTATATGCACAACGGGACGATGCCCATGCTCTCCAGCCACCCTGATGTGTTAAGTCGAGGATGTGAATGCATGTGTTGTGTCACGGTTGATGGTAGTTTTATGAAGAGTTTACATGATGGATTTGTGTGGGGTGGTTTGAAGAGGGCTGATCCTGCCTCAGGCAAGGGGTGGACTAGATGTGAGCTCTGGAGGTCCTTTCCAGCCCCACTTCTCTAGGATTATCCCTTGTGTTCATAAGTCTGCCTTCTGCGCGCTCCCGGCGCTCTGACCAACTTCATCCAGCGTCCCCACTGTGCCAGGACTGGAAAATCAAGCTCCACACCTCAAGCAGATGAGCAGCCTCATGATTCATAGCGACTCACAGAGAGTTCAGGTTGGCTATTAGGACAAACTCTCTCACTAGGAAGGTAACAAAGCACTGGAGCAGGTTACCTAGAGAGGTGATGGAGTCTCCATCCTCGGAGGTTTTTAAGGCTTGGCTCAATGAAGTCTTAGCTGGAATGATCTAGCTGGAAATGGTCCTGCTTTGAGCACAGGGTTGGACTAGATGTGACCTCCTGAGGCCCCTTCAACCCTCATTTTCTGTGATTCTGTGAAGGAGCGCATCTGCTTTGCCATCTCCCAGTTGTGTAGCCCAGATGTGGTTTCTGCTCCAGGTGATTCCTGTTTACAGTGGGTGTTTGATGAAGAGCGTAGCTCACCCCATGGGCACTGGTCCTCCCTTTTGTGCATCTCCTTTGCTGAATATCAGTCACTTTGGACTCAACAGGCTGCCCCACACTATTGCTTGCAGCTGTGCATGCAGGGAGAGAAGCAGCCCAGGGAAGTGAAGTCTTCCTCTCATCCCTAGCCCTTCTTTGCTTCAGCATCTCTCATCTCTGCATGAGTGCAATAGGCTTGTTGCCGCTGCTGCCTACAGCAAGATGACACCCATTCCCTGAACCCAATGCCCGCTGCTTTTCCGTGTTCCCCTTTGGCTGTCCCAGTCCAGGAGCAACTTTACAAATTGGGACTATCTTTGGAAAAAGGAGCTGCTCCGCCTGGGCTTTCTGGCACTTGACGTAGTCAACTCCCAACCGTGATGTGCCTGTTTGATGGCTATATGTGTCTGCGAGCCTGAAGAGTCTGCATTGCTGGCTGTGAACGTGACGTGTTATTCTTAACTGCTGCACTAAATATAGCCCGTTTTTTTCAGCTGCTTGCAAGCAGCAAGGAGGCTTAGTCAGCTCACGTTGTGCGCCAGCTCCTTCTCCAGAGTAACAAAGCCCCGAGCACACAGGTTTGTCATAAAAAAGCAGATGAAGCTCCGCGGCGGCCAGTAGAGACTGTTCCCAGAGCATGTTTCGAATGCAGAGATAACTGTCCAGCAAAGTAGGGCACAGCATTGCTCTAGGTGTCAATAGGAGCTTATAATGAGGGCTGATTTTGCAGCTGCTGGGATCCTGACTACTGGTAGCCTAATAAGGGGTTTTAAATGGGAGGGAAAAGAGGGAGCTGTGTTTGCATTTGATCGGAGACTCTGCACAGCTTGATGTGGTGGAGACTGTGACTGAGCGGGGTGGGAGCAGGAATCCCGGCAATTAGCAGTGCCATCATTGACCGCGCTGCCAACTTTCTGGGAAGCACCCCTGGGCCAGATCCAGCTCCTGAGCTAATTGCGGTCACCCCTGCTGTATATTGTAAAATTGCTCTGATTGTCACCAATGAGTCCTTAGAGCATCAGGGATTTATTATTGACCCTCTCATAATACAAGGACTAGGGGACATTACATGAAGCTAGTAGGTAGTAAGTTTAAAATGAACACAAGGAAGTTTTTTTTTAATTATTTGTTTGTTTTTTTGTTTTTTTGTGTGGGTTTTTTTTTTGCTTTTTTTACACCCAGTGCAGAATTAAAGTGTGCCACATGAAAGTTTAGCCAGATTCAAAAAAGGATAGTGTCTCGTGTCCCACAGTGGCAGACGGTGGCTGCAGCAAAGGAGAATACACTGGGTCTGGCTGGGCTTTTTCCCACTGTTCCTCTCTCATTTGCAGCCTCCAGCATTTAAGGGCTAGGGTGTTCTGCTTCAGAGACTCCCGTGCTCAATACCTATGGATGCACCTTCTTTCCAAGACTGCGTCCAATCCCCTTTTTGAATCTGGCTAAACTTTCATGTTGCACACTTTAATTCTGCACTGGGAGTAAAAAAAATAACCAAACAAAAATACTTCCTCTTCTTCATTTTAAACTTACTACCTACTAGTTTCATGTAATGTCCCGTAGTCCTTGTATTATAAGAGAAGGTCGATAATAAATCCCTATTTCCATTCTCTTCACCATTTTGTATCTTCTAAACCTTTATCATTTCCCACCTCAAGCCTCCCTTCAGAATCTAGTTTCCCCTTGTTCCCAGTTTCCCAGCGGACCTTGCTGGTCAGCGACACTTTTGAAAGCAAGTCATTTGCAATCGGGGTGCATCATGCATGCAACTTTGTACACACTGGGACACGTGAGTGCCCTTTCCCAAGATGCAGCATCTGATTCTCAGCAGCTTTTGCTTGTTTTTTTTATTGCTCTGAGACTGCCCCCCTCTCAGTAGAGATGGTGTTTCTTTGCTCCCAGTGTTGTGGGATTTCTTGGTTTTTTGTTTTGTTTTTTTTCTTTTCCACCCATGCCTCACTCATTTCTCTTGCTAAATGGATCAAGGGAAGTTTGTCACGAGCAATGAATGTACTTAAAGTGTTTCAACCAGTCCTGAATTGGGCTGCTATGGTTTAGGGAGAATACATGCAGTGCACTGTCTATAGCAACAGCAACAAAAACACAGTGTGTAGGTTTTAATCACATATTCCTTTTATTGCTGAAGAACAATGGAGAAACAATGTATTTCATACATAAATGCCAGCTTTATCTAGTAAAACATTTATGAAGGATTTTTTTTTTTTCCCCAGCATATAATTCAGGCTTACTAATTTAGTCATGAGTCAAGTTGCATTTTGTCAGGTGTTCAGTGAACATTTGTAAAGTCTTTCAGGGAGCTGAGTAGTGTCACACTAAATCATCATCAATTTTCTTAACAAGAGTACAATTATATAGTAATAATTATATGCAGAATGTAATAAGGAAGCAGCTGTTTCAGACTAAGCAATCCCTTCCCCCCCCAAAAATTGTTTTCTTTGGCAGTTTTATGGGATAAGAAGAATCCATTTCAATTAAAACTCAACTTCTAGTATCCACTTGTATCAAAGAAGTCTTTTATGTTTCACTTAAAAGTTGATCAAAGGAAAATGAATGATTTTTTTTTCTTTCCTTTGGGCAAATGTTGCTTTTTAAGTAGCATCCTTCAATGGAGGGACTAACGGAAAATGTTGCTTTTTTTTTTTTAATTTTTTTGCAAACCCAGAGATGAAGGTAGCAACCTGTACGGAAATGTTCTAGGGCAGGTTGCAATTCTCTCTGCATAGAGTAAACGGGACAATGCACCTAAATTCAACGAAGGTGCCTCAGTAACATGCAGAAGTTGTTACCTCTAGAGAATGCCTAATCTGACAAGTAGTCTTGCTGCCTGTCTTGCAGAAGGTTGATTTGTGTGTCATTGCTTGATGATCAATTTGTTTGCTGAAGTTAATGGTGGAGCTACAATAAGGAGCTAGTCAATGACTGCATTGTGTGTTGGTATTAGCTGCTTATATAATTAACCATTTTGGGGATTTATTATTGTGATAGTCTACATACCCTGAGTCAGATTGTGTGAATCTGTGTTCAGAAATATCATCTGCTAGTTTCTAGCTCTTATTTTCTTGTCAATTTTTTTCTTTGTATCATCTGAACTTGAAGGTTTCTTTCTGTTTCTCATCTGAGGTTTATAAATAAATTGTAGGGGGAGAAGGGGAGGAGATCTATATGGGCTAAAGGCAAATGGGTGAACATAACGTGATTTTCGGACCCATTGAGAATATGTTGTTTCCAGTGACTACAACAAGCAATAGAGGTGCTTGGCCCTTCTGAAAATGCGTCTGAAGGGAATGCAATTAGCACTAATGAGACGCAAGGATATTTTTATTTGCTGCTTTTATTATTTGCTTTTCCTAAAACTATTTATTTACTTTTTCACTTATCAGGTTACACATTTCTTGTGCTGCAATGCAGTTGCGAAACAGAAATGTCATTGTTAGTGATAAATCATGCCCCATAATCTACTGACTGGTAGGGACCACATGGGTAGTTTGCAAACAGATAAAAAATTACCTCATCAGGTTGACTTGCAATGAGTAATTGAACTCCTCCACCTGGCCGATTCTCTTGTTTGCAGGAGATTCCCGGCACGTCAAGAAGTGCTTCTCTGTGATTTTACAAAAGGGGCTTGGAAATGATGGGGGAGAAAAGTCGAGTTAAATAGGAACAATTGAAACAGTCTTTGGTCTCTCAGTTCAGCTTATGGAGCCGAGACCTGCTGAAGTATCAGCAATCACTGAAATGAGGCCAGCCAAGAATCATGCTGGGCTACAAAATATATAGGGGAGGAATTTGCTGGGTTCACTTAGGGCCTTGCCAGACCTTATGTTGTGAGCTGAACAAATGTTAATCCCCTTAGCTTTGTTTGGCTTCATAGATTTCATAGACATCAGGGCTGGAAGGGACCTCAGAAGATCATCGAGTCCAGCCCCCCGCCCAAAGGGCAGGAAGTCAGCTGGGGTCATAGGATCCCAGCAAGATAAGCATCCAGTTTCATCTTGAAGGTGTTCAATGAAGGCGCTTGAACCACCTCCGGTGGCAGGCTGTTCCAGACCTTGGGGGCTCGGACAGTAAAGAAGTTCTTCCTTATGTCCAGCCTGAAACGATCTTGAAGTAGTCTGTGACCATTCGACCTTGTCATCCCTTGGGGCGCTCTGGTGAACAAACGTTCCCCCAGATGCTGGTGGTCACCCCTGATAAACTTGTAGGTGGCCACCAGATCACCCCTGAGCCTGCGCTTTTTCAGGCTAAAGAGCCCCAGGGCTCTCAGCCTGTCATCGTAGGGTCTGCTTCCCTGACCTCTGATCATGCGCGTGGCTCTTCTCTGGACTCTCTCAAGCTTCTCCACATCCTTTTTGAATTGTGGAGCCCAAAACTGGACACAGTACTCCAGCTGCGGCCTCACTAAGGCCGAGTACAGGGGGAGAATGACGTCCCGGGATTTGCTTGAGAAGCACCTATGGATGCAAGCCAGCGTTTTGGTCGCTTTACTAGCTGCCGCATCGCACTGCAGGCTCATGTTCATCTGAACACCATCAGATTCTCGTCTGCCCACTTGCTGAGCCTGTCCAGGTCAGCCTGGATCACCTGCCTGTCTTCTGGTGTGGATGCTTTGCCCCAAAGTTTGGTGTCATCGGCGAACTTGGCCAGTCCGCTTCTGACTCCAGTGTCCACATCATTAATGAAGATGTTGAACAGTATGGGTCCAAGGACAGAGCCTTGGGGGACCCCACTGGTCACAGGACACCACGATGAGTGACTTCCATCAATTACTACCCTCTGGGTCTGACCCCAGAGTGGAGCAGGCATGCGGTAAAGCGAAAAACCTGCTCTGACTGTCCGTCACTCGCACAGCCGGTAGAGGGTCGGTGAGTGGGGCAGCACTAGGAGCAGGACCCACTCGCTGCTCCCATTGGGCAGAGAGCAGGCCCACCACCATGTCAGTTTCAGCAAGACCAGAATCCCGGGTGTCTCTGGTCTCACTGAAACTGACGCAGTGGCCTTGCTCTTGGTGCAGAGCCGCTGTCGGTTTCAATGAGACCAGATTGCTCCAGGCAGCAGGAGCAGACCTTGGCCACCAAGCGCTCCAAGGAGGGGAGTGTGGGGGGGGTGGAATTGGGTACCTCAGAGCATTCTGGGATACTGGAGGACTTGAGTGGAATAGCTGTGGGAAGTGGCCACATGGTAATGGAACAGGAACAAAATTAGGCTGATTAGAGATAATCTTGACCTGGAGTGGCGTAACTCTAAGCCAAATAACTAGTGCTTTAAGCCACTTAAAAGGTGTTTAGCATGCAGCCAATCCAAGGGCAAAAAGCTCCAGAAGCCATGTGAATTTATGGTTTAACAAAGCCCTTAACTGCAAAAGTTGGTGATGTTTGGGTGCTGCAAAGTGATCTCCTGTAGCAAGTATTTGCTGTGGACATAACACACAAATCTGCCTTTATCAGAAGGAATCCATGTAGCTAATGAGGTTGGGACATAAGCATATCCTCTTTGGGCTGGCTGGCTTGCTGTCCTCAGCTCCGCTTTTTCTCTAGATCTTCAGTGCATGCCATATAGATCACTCTTATATGATAGTCTCAATCTATTGCCCAGTGCCTGTGCACACCATAGCCTCCTGATGTCCTTCATGCTCACAGTTAACACTGAGGGAATGAAAATGGGAAAATGGGAATGGCAGGGGGAGGGAATAGGGACCTCTTGCTCTGAAGTTTCCTGCATCTGAGAAGGCAGAGGCAGGAGGATAAAATGGATCTAGTGCATGCATAAACAGATGATGCATCATTCAGGTAATGAGAGGTAGCTAGACATGCCAGGTAGTTAGTCTCAAGTCAGGTAGACATAATGGTAGATATGTGCCTTATAGACTAGTTAAATTAGGGTTGGGTCTTTGGCTGGTCAAATGAACATTGGTCAACTAACCAGTCAAATCAGTCAAAAAATGTTTAAAAATTTGTCTATGGGTCTAAATAATACACAGAAAAAATGCAACCTTTCCAATAAGAAATGTGTAAAAAAAAAAACCAAACAAACAAACAAAAAAAACACATCTGTCAAGAAAACTACCAAAAAAATATAGGGTTTTTTTGGTTTTGTTTTTGTTTTGTTTTTTTTTGTGTAAAATTTCTACAATCTTTGACTTAGTAAAAAACAAAAACAACCCCACCACACACAAAAACATGCAGTCAATTGACAATATTTGACAAGTCAATTGACCGGCTTACCAGCCCTAAATTAAATACAATACAGAGAGAGAGCATAAGTCCTCATGAGCTCAAACTCACTTCATCAGAGGCTGTGAAAGTTAATGTTATACTCAACACAGCTGGAAACTACTTGAGCATAGAAGTTAAAGAATGTTTTTGTGATAACTCAAAGGCAGGGGGAATGAGATCTGTGAGAGTGCTGCTCCTTGAGATGCAGCACTAATCAAGGTATTTCTGCTGAAGAGAGCACTGTGGACTCAGTGCTTCCATCATTGGAGTGACTCATCTGCGGGAGAGAGGGCCACACTAGTGCATTTGGGAATAATATCACAGTGTCGTGAGTGCCTAGCATGGGTTTCCATGACAGCAAGTGATGCCCGTGGATGGAGGAAGCATCTTTAAGCCTCTTGTTGATTGTCACCTTTTCCTTTAATATTAGAGGAGAAAACTCATATCACAACTCCAGGTCCAGACACACTTCAGCCTTGGGGAGCCAGGCTCTGACTCCAGGCTTTGAAGTGAGGCTCCTTTATATCCAGCATCAGATTTTAAAGTGAAACTGTCTCTGTTGTGGTTTACGTTACATGAAGGTTGTTGCATTGCCTAGGGCACGAGTATCAGACACCCATGCGCATGGCCATGTTGGCTTAGAGGTACTTGCCTTGACTGACATGCTCAAGGGAGTCTCACTGACTTTTCCCAAATGGAAAAGTAGCATTTTCATGAGCCACTAGCACTCTCTGACAACCCTGGAGCCATTCTCCTGGGAGGGTCATTTCTCTCAGATGCCCCTCTATTGTGGAGTTGATTTCTCCATCAAAGGCAATCAGTGCCTAACCCAATGATACCTCTTTTTGCCTCTACCTAGGAGGGGAAATTGCCTTTCAGTATACATACCTCATTCCCTTGGATGTTCCATGTTCAAAATTATAATAATATGCACAGACAGCCTGACATGGCATAATTAGGGGCCTATCGACATCGCGAATCCACGGATTTCACAGAAATCACAAAATCCAGCGTTGCCTCAGAAATCAGGCAATGTCTGCAAAATCCGAGGGGGAGGGGAACTTACTAAAAATAAAATGAGAGAGTCAGCAGTTCTCATGGAGCTATGATCCAGCCACACAACTCAACAGGGGGGAGAGGAGACTGGCTGCACAAAGGGGAGCCTATGGTAGCTGCTATGCCCCCCTCCACCCCTCACTACTGATTGGCTGAGGCAGCTGTCTGTTGCATGGTCCCACCCTACCTTACCAATCAGCGGTGTGGGGTGGTGCTGTATGATGGATAACCTTGCAACTAATTAGTGGTGAGGGGTGGGACCACCATGGCCCCTGAGCCATTCAGAGTCATGGGTGGGGCTCCCACTGTGATAAGCTCACAAAAATGGTGGCCGGCCCCGAGATCTACTCACAAACTTGGCCAGCTTCCTCTTTGAGTTGTGTAGACCCCTAGGCATAATCTACACAGCAATAAAAATGACCTAAATGGATACAGCATAACATGGGCTTTCCCATGAGACCACATATGCCTTTCCAGAAACACAAGAAAACTTTCATGGCATGGGTTTGTGATGATGTTATTCTACTTTTGGGCTCTCCACGCTTTGATGAGCTTAGAGATACTGCTGTGATGACTATTACTGATAATCTGTCCAGTTCCTTTTTAAACAGCGGCCCCTCACAACAGGTCCAACATCTCCTATCTACTAGCCTGGGTCCCTCAGATGTATTAATGTCTGCTAATGAGGTTGTGGTTGTCAAGAAATCCCAGTGCAGTAGAATAGTCAAAGGTTTCTAGGAAAGTTTTATCTCAGATACCACTTGATGGCTATGGGATGGAATCACAGACAATTAGGGTTGAAGGGACCTCAGGAGGTCACATCTAGTCCAACCCCCTGATCAAAGCAGGACTAGCCACTAATAGATCATCCCAGCCAAGGCTTTGCTAAGCTGGGTCTTAAAAACCACCAAGGATGGAGACCCCACCACCTCCCCTCCTTGTGAGAGAGTTTTTCCTGGTATCCAACCTCAACTTCCCTTGCTGCAACTTGAGCCCATTGCTCCTTGCTCTGTCAGTGCAGTGGTTTGGATTACCCTCTGTTCCCTTGTGTGAATGTTTCTTCAGACTTTTCCTATGCATTGCCTTGTGTTACTCCAATTCTCTGAATTCACAGAAGGTATTTTCAGGTGCTAAAATTACTGCATAGACAGAGCTGTACCTCATCTCTGGAAGCAGCCACTTTTAGAAGCACCTGGATTATTTTAAGTGCCGCTCACCCTATCTATTTGTACCAAGAAGTTCTGAAGAGATAGTGGGCGTAAGCTAATGTATTTATGTGGGTCACAGGGAACATGTGCCTTGTGTTGAAGGGTGCTTTAAAACTGAGCCTTGTTCCCAAGTGCTGTTCAAGAGCTCTTGCTTTGCCAGGCTTTGTTTCATATTTTTTGCAGTTGGCACAGGTTTTTGCAAATGGTTCTTTTGGTTAGTAGCAGAAGGAAATCTGATCCAGGGGGAAAAAAAGCTGAACTTTAAATAAGCTTAACTAATCTGCGTGCAAATATTTGCCTTTCTAGCAAAAGCAATTTGAAAAAAAAAAAAAAACTCAACTGTCTTTTGCCCTAATTCATTTTGTATGCACCAGGTATTTGTTCTTGTACTGTATTACAGGATATACACAATGGAACATGGCAGCTATCAACATAACAAAGAAAGGAAGTATGAAAAGTGTTGCACTGTTCAGACAGGTACTGCTGTATTGTTTCTCTTAAGAGTGAACTCTGCAAGGACTGGAAAAGAAAGAGCTGAATTCATGTGCTGTTGTGTGGGATATCTAAACTAGTGTGGAACAGAGGCTCTGTGGATCATTGCATCTCTCAAAAGGGAGGAAATAATGTAGTCCGTAGAGGGAGAAGTGCAACAGCATTGTGCAAGGCCGTGATGTATATTTGCCCCTTACTTCAGGTCCCTCTGGAGCGCTGCACCTTTTATTGTAGCTGAGACATTCGTATTCCCAGTGAGGGTGTCCCTCCCTCTTTGAGTGCATCTCACCAGGAATACACCTGAGCTCCATTTTGGCCAGGCCAAGAGACAGCATGAAGTGCATTTTATTTTCATCTGGGCTTTTTTATAATGGCTCACGCTGCATTTCCCTGCATTTTATTTTTCTCCTCCAGTCCTCCTGCCCTTGTCCTCCTAATACTGTTTCCCTTTTCCCTCCTTCACCACAGTCCTTTCTTCTTTCAGTCTGATTGCAGTTGCTAAATTCTGTGAACGTATTCCCTTGCCTGATGGGAAGAGTTTGGCAAAAGGGAAATTTTGGGGAAGCAAGCCCCAGGGCTCATCTTCCTGGCACAGAGCTTGAGATACATCACCCGAGCCCACTCCTGTTTGAAGTCTCTGCGGACGTCGCATCTTCTCGGGGTTCCCTTAGAGACTTCACATTGCTCCGCTGTGCTGTCACTCCGTGCTTTCATTCCTAGTCTTTTTGGTCCTGGGCTGAATGGATCACATCTCCTCATTCTCCCTGTCTTCTCCTCCCATCTGCTTCCATAATGCCCCTCCCCAAATTCCCCAGGAACCTACCAGCTCTTAAGTCAAACCCCTTCTTTAAGGTGTAACCATTGCACACAGCCAGTGAAATGCTGTTGCCTACAGACTTCTATTATTTTTTTAAAGGGAATACGTTTTAAGATGACACAGTCCCCTGGGAAATGTGGAGCTGCCTGTGTGTTTTGCTACGTGTAATCATCATGCAACAGGGCTGTCATGTTTTCTACAAGATGGATGCAATCCCAAACATGCAGCGAGCAATTGCTTCTTGTTATCTTCTGGGAGATGCTTATTATCTTCTCTGTCTTCTACAAGACTCCATCGTAGCATTTGTTCACCCTTTTCCTGTAGTTTTGATTCTTTCCAGCTTGGGGACATGCGTCTTACGTACAGAATCCATAGGGCCTTTAAAGAACTGTATAATAGCATTGCGTCATATGCTCGTATCCTTGCAAGTCCTGGGATTCAGAAGATAAAAATAACACAGATGAGAACCATGCCCCCCCCCACATCAATCAATCAAAATGATAAGGATATTTATGACTTGCACGTTTTAATGGTGTAATTAGGTATAATTACATGTTCAAATGATTACACATATGAACACTAATTACATAATTGAAGACAATTATGCTAACTAGGTAAATAGTAAAATCAAGGAAATGCACGCCCCATCCAAAGAATGTTAGAAATGACAAAAGAAGCCTGCCAATAACACAACTTCCCTTCCCAGCATCCTGTTCTGTCCCCTCGGCCCTTTAGGTGTTGGTGGATTGAGATTTCTTTCAAAGGCTTCATAGGGTTTGTCATCAAGAGGAAGGAGGGAGTTAGGGGGAGAAGGGGCAACCTAGTGTGTGTGTGTGTGTATGTGTGTGTGTATGTAGATAAGTAGATAGACAACATGCACACATGCATATTTACATACATATAGCTCTAGCTCCGGTACAGTAATGTTAACTGAGGTGCAGAGATGACTGTCGGTGAGGTATTGGAGGCACTGTCAAAACACTCGAGAAGGCTGGATTTTGTTTTATGAATCTGAATAAAAGAGGTATATTTAGCTATTATGACTACAGGAGTATTGCCACAATATCTTTTGACTATTTTTGCCTAGTTTGTTGTGCTTTTTTTAATATATATATATATATACACACACACTTTATATTGCAAATTAGTGCACATTCCAATACTTACATTTGTTTTTGCTTTGATCTTAAGCTGAATAATATAGTGCTAGTCCCCTAGCATAATAGTAAGGCATCTAGTTTCTCTTTAACTGCAGAAAAATGTGTTGTGTTATACCTGAGGATGTATCACACCATCTGTAGCCCTCTTTTCAAAATCCTAGATCTGCTGATGCATATATACATATTTATATATGTAAGTAAGTAATGCATGTATATACTATTTTTCCCCTCCTGTTGTCTTCAGCTTCTCTGACTATCTGGCAACAACTGCTAGGGCTATCTGGGATATTGTGTCTTTATACATCTGATGTATTAATAAAAAAGGAAGGAAAGCTCAAAGTCAATTAGTTGGTTTCCATTTTAATGCAGACAATGCAGCTTTAATAACATGGCAATGCACTCTTAATGACATTGGAGCCCTACTGAGGCTGCTAGATGAGGGCTGATTAAAACATTTATCACCAGACCTGGTGATAGGTTCTTTCCCCAGATGTGCTCAGTTCGCCTTGCCCTGCTCATTGTGGAATTAATGGAAATCAGGGCTTGTCTGTGCTTGAAAAAACTTAATGCAATTTCTGGAATAGCTGCTTTCAAGTGTAGACAAGTCCCTTGCGTTGGTGCATTAGCTTATTCTGGACATCCCTCCAGCAATTTATTGCCTCTAATGCCTTTTCCCTTGTTTTATCAACTTTAAAAGACTCTGATTTGAAGCTGATGCCCTCTTCTTTGGGGAGCTTCCACAGCTTATTTAGGTTCACAGTGGTAAGACATTCCCCTACTGTTAAAAAGGTCTGTCTTAATTTCATTCATTCATGTCTAGTTTCCTCCTACATCAATGTGTTTTCTGCTTGATTTTGCAATTTATATGTTGTTTCAACATCCCTTCTTTGTCCTCACTAGAAACTATTGGCATCTGTGCTAAGGGACTGCAATTTCAGTAAAGATACAAGCATTGCTGATGCTTTTGATCCGCTTTACTGAACCATTGCCTAAGTGAACGGAAAGTACTGAAGTCCCAAAGTCAGTGGGATTTAAACACATGCCTTTAAGTGCTTTCCAGAATAGAGACCTTGGTGTAGTTTCAAATGACTGCACAAAACGCAACAAACTGAAAAACCAGGCCTTTTACATATTTGTCCAGCAAACTTCTTTAGATTCTCTTTTCATCCTCTCAGCAGGGGATGTTTCCACAATTTCATGTTATGGAGCAAGGGAAGAAACCCTGCATTTCAATTAAAAACAAAACAAAACCCAAAAAGCTCTCTAATGCAAAGCAAGCTCTGTTCCTGTTGAGTGCTTCACATCTGTGCCTTCCATACACCCCTGAGAAGATGATCCTCAAATGTTACCCACTATAGATGTAGGAGGTAGTTAATGATGAATCTGACTTTCTGCTGTGTGTGCTCCCTGGATGTGTGTGTTCAGATTTATTACTCTTGGAGCTGCTGGATAGTCACTTCGAAGGGCTCTCCTACTTCTGTTTAGGGATTGCTCGTTCATGTTCAGTTATTTTAAAAGCTGGTTGTAACCATCTAACGGTGTTTAACTGTGAGGATAATTAGCCAGGGAAACAATTTACTAGGGATATAGTAGGGTTTCCATTGTGCAAAGTCTTTAAACCCAGACTGAGTATATTTGTAACACCTAAGCTCGAGTGATGCATCTGGCACAGGTGTATGGCCTGTGTTAAGCAGTAGGCCAGACGAGATGATTTTTTTTCTGGCCTTAAAAAAATGTATGAAAAGTCCTTCAGACTGAGATGTCATTTCTACAGCAGTGTTATCACGCCTTTCTTCCTAAAATAAGTTTCACTTGTTCCTTTCTGTTTTCCCTCCTTGCATAGGATTGCTGCTTAAATGAACTGTTATCATAGACTCTTTGTCTGTCATACTATAACCCACACAACATTGACATTTCTGGCTCAAGGGATTTCCAAGGGTTTGGCAGGAGTAGCAGCCTCACATTGGTTCCTACAATGTAAAAATTAAAATAAATATAACCATCACAGTTCAGTTTAATTATTGGAAAGAAAGCAGATGCTCATTCTTAATCCGCATCATAGTTATATAGTGCTGCCGAGGATGCAAAAAAACCCAAACCAAACTAAACCAGCAAACATATTCATTGAATGTATCCATACATTCACATGTATGAATAACAAATCAAACAAAAAAACCTCACCAATAAATGCTTGAATAAGTGTAAATATAGAGTATTGCAGTGTCCATCAGCTTTCTTTATATAATATTTAGGACTTTCCTTCCTCGTCACAAGCCCAGGAAGTCCATGTCATCAGTGCCTTAAACAACAGAATATTACATTTGACAAAGTTTTAAAATGGGAACAATTTAAAGCAAGTAGAGCTGATTTTACACTGTAGGAAATCGATACCCTCAGTGCTATTGATGCAAGACAAAATAGCAGCGAAAGAGCCATTTAAACCAAGTACTTCATGATGTTCAGTTAACTGGATTGAAGGTGAACGTTTAGGATTGTAGGAGGAGGAAGAACATAGCTGTCCTCTTGTTAGGAGACTACAAAGGGCAGCCACCACACCTTTTACCTCTGAGCACTTGAGTTCAAATCCTGCCAGGTCAATAAGAAACTCATTTCATGATTTTTGTTGGGCTTGAATGCTTCTTGGATTTCTGCTGGGAAATGGGTGTTACGGGCTCAGGATGTTTTATACTGAAGAACTACTAAGTACAAGGTCTACCAACATCCTACTAACCTGTCGTAAAGCAACAGATCATTAGTAACCTGTTAGCAGACCTAAACTAAAACCTAAATGGTCTGGTACCATGGTATTGCTTAGCTGCTTGTGCTGCAGCATGAAAATAATTGTGGTATCTTTCACTGCTGCTAAGTCTTCACTTAAAAAAAAAATAGATTGTCTTTGCTTCACGACCTTGAACATCTGCATCTAAATATCTGCCCCAGCCTTTGGGATCTCGCCTCTCCTCCTATGCAGCTTTACTGGTACTAAAGGGAGTTTTGCATCTGTATGATTAAACAAATACATCCATTAGTGACATCCCCTGTCAACTTAGAAATCACACTTCCCTCTGAAAGTGTGTGCGCCTAATTTATTGTTACAGGAAACACCCCACATTAGTATCACTGAAAGATTAGAGACACAATGCATTTTCTTCAGGCTTATCTGTTTGTTTGTTGTATGCCTTTGATGGCATTTCAGGTCTACTCAGAGTCACTATTTCCCTTACACAGGCGGTTTCTCCTGAGATCTATCAAGGGAGCAAGAAATGAAAAGAGGCAGGAGAACAGAAGCAGGAATAATACCTAAAATGACTTTTAACCTGTTCTTTTCTTTTCTTTTCTTTCCAACTGGCTGGATTTCAAGATGGCTTTGCAACTTTGCAATGTTGTTCTCTTGGGCAGAGGGTAGAGATGCGCCTTCCAGACTAACTGAATCAGGGATGCAAAAGCATGGTGAGCCCAATCTCACTTGGGATGCTACGAAAAGACATGCAGAGCTTGCATAGCATCTGCTGGAGTGAGTGCTTGCTCACAAAAGCTGAAGCATCTTTGATTCAGTTGGTTTAGAAGGTGCATCAATACCCTACCTTCATTCATGCCAATAAAATGTAAGGAAAGCCCAGCTGGGTTAGAGTTTCCTGGATTATCCGAAGAATGCCAAAGCAAAGATTTACTTTATACGCCAAATAACTGTGGCCTGGAGACAATGCAACAATAAATGGAATTATTTTTATGTCCCTTTTCAGGCACAGCCATCCTGTAAGCACCATTTAGCCCCTTTGTTGATTCATGGAAAGGATCATGTAGCTTGATCTTCTAAGTGATGCAGACCATGTTCATATCTGCTTTATTAGCTGTGCTTGAACTGGCACCATGTCCTTGAGGGCAGGTAAAAAAAAAAAAAAGTCAAATGTCAATTATAAAATGTGTAGTGATAACGAATCCACCATACCCCTTAATAGGCTATTCCAGTGGTTATTTCCACTCTCCTTTTCTTTAAAAAAATGGTGTTCTATTTCTAGTTTGAAACGGTCTAGCTTCAGCTTCTATCCTTTGGCTATGTCTTTGGCATGTCCGAAAATCAGGGTTTCTGTGCTACAGGACACGGATGGCTTTTCAACATGTCCTGTGGACCAGAAATCATGAGGAAATTCCCTTTTGGGCATTCCAGAACAACACGAGCTCCCTGGACTGTGCAGCCACTTGGTGCCTATTTAGCAGATTTGCTCCGCAGCCAGGGATCAAAATCTGACCAGATGGATTGTCTCGTGCTGGGAATCCTTAATTTCCAGGCTTTTCCTGGATTGATAATTCAGGGCATTTCCTAAACTCCAGGGGCTTAGGTTTTTTAGGTTCTCTATGTCCTGAGGCATGGTTCCCCTCCTTTGGTCATTCTTTGAGCTTTTCTTGGAGCCTGTCCTATTTCTCAGCATCCTCCTTGCAGTGTCAGTGCTGGAATGGGGCTCATTTTTCCAGTAGCGCTTGCATCAGTGCCAAGCGCTATGGACCTCCTAGTCCTATTTGCCTTGTTTCTACATCCAAGCACTGTATTCGTTCTTTCAGCCATAGCAGTCAATGGTCAACTCATTGCCCATCGTGATCTCCAGTTCTTTTTTGGCATCACTGCTTCCTGGAAGAGAATAACCTATCCTTTCAGTATAAAGCTAGAAGTATGGCACTTAGGCCATGATTTTGCCTTTGGCTATATTAAAAATGTGTTTGCTTCCACCTGGAACGTAAAAATGCCCCAGATGTCTCAGTCTGCAACATGGCCTCCTTGTTATTTGCTACTGTCTGGAGCCATGAATCCCTACCCTGTTTGTGTCATCTGCAAACTCTGTCTGTAAAAGTTTTCTACTTCCTTCCAGATCATTATGAAAAAATCATCAGTTAATGTAGTGCCAAGGGCCCATCCCTACAAGACCCTAGTAGAAACTGTATCTCATTAGCGAAGATAATTTTACTGTTTCCCATTACAGTGGTAGCCCATCATTTAAATATTTTAAGCCCTTCATTACCCTTATTTGATTTTATTTAATTAAAGTATTGTGCAGCAGCAAGTCAAATCTCTTATTGATGTCTGATTGTATAACTCTACTACAAGTATCAACCACATTTGTAATCTCACAAATATCAAATTATTTTGGCAAGACCTATTTGCATAAACTCGTGTTGGTTCTTATTAATGTTATCCTCTTTCAGCTCTTTATTTAGTAAAGTCCCGGACCAGCCGTTCCATTGTGTTGCCTGGGATTGATGAAAAGCTGACAGTGTTGTTATTGCCCCAGTCATCCTATTTGCTTTTATTTATTTTTAATTGGAACAGGGTGTGTGTTCTTGCATTTTTTCTGGAACGACCCTTGTGTTTCAAGACATTTTAACAATTGGTATCAAACCTTCAGAGGTCCTCAGCTAATTCATACAAAGACCCATACTGAGCCAGACCGATGGTCCATCTAGCCCCATACCCTCTCTCTGACAGTGGCCGGAGTAGATGCTTTAGAGTGAGGGCATTGAACTGGGCGAATCTAGAGTTATCTATTCCACCATATTCTCTCTGTTTTCCACCTTCATTGGTTTAGAGGTGCTCGAGGATACATACCTAAGTGTTTGTTTAATAACTACAGTATTGGATTTAGCATCCATGAATTTATCTAGTCGCTTTTTGGGTATCCTATCTCCCCCTACCATGTCCTGTGGCTGTGAGTTCCACAAATTAACTAAGTTCTTAGTCTAAAGAACTTTTGGCAGTTTTCAGTCTTTTAAAATTTCTGAATGAAAGAGTCTGGGCTTGCTTACTTTAAATAATGTCTAACTGTAATAGCTCCTGCTTTAACACAAACCTTAGTTACTATTGATGTGGAAAAGGTTTCCATCAGCTTGTGATACAAATACATCATTAGGCTTTCCCTTGTGAAATGTAAAACAGAAATATTTATCGAGCAGCTCTGTATTTTCTGCCTTATTGACAAGTGTGTCATGTCCAACTAGTAATGGACCCATATTGCTTTGGATACTTTTTTCTTCTTGATAAACAGAACTCTATTTAATTATCTTTATTTTGCTGACCTGAATTTTTTGTGGCATTTTCAGTCCCTCATGGATTTTTCATACATCCTGGCATCCAACTTCCATTCATTGCTATACATTTCTGATCTTTTCCCATTGGCTGTGTATATATATTTAGAACTGTTCTTTTACTTTAAGCCAAATGGTTACTTAACTGGCATAGTCTTCCTTCTCAATTATGGTATTGCAGCCTTTTGGTCTGCTAGTGAAATGTTCTCAAACAATTTCCAATTATTAGTCACATTTTTCAGTTTTAAATTCTTGTCTGTTTGGCTGTTTTTATTAAACTCCATAATTGTTTTCAGTTTTCTGAAATTGGCCCCTCTTAAAGCACCTATTACTGATTTGGACTTTATTTCGTTTGCACAGAACAAATGCCATTAACTTGTCACTTGAACATAAACAACCACGAACGCTCATTTCTGAGTCGGTTCCTATTTCTCTTTCAAGATGAGGTGTAATACAGAGTGCTACAGAGTTAGCTGCAGCACTTTTTGAAATGTTATGAAGTTGTCATCAGTAATTCCAAGGACGTTTTAACATTGGCAGCCTCAAACAGCTCAGATTGAAGTCCTCCGTGACAACAGTTTGTTTTCCCCTTTGAAAAAAATCCCAGGCATTTATGCAGTTGTCCTGTTCTTTCTTCCAATTTGATCGTCTGCAGTAGGCCCAAGCTATTACCCCGACCAGAGCTTTTTATCAGTCAGAACAATGACCCACAAGAATTCAAGATCATTACTTCTGAGCTGTCAGTGACTTGGAAATAGATGGTGCCACGTTTCATAGAGTCCCTTTCTCACTTATTGCTTCCTTACATAGGTCATGACTAGCAGGTTTAACGTGTTCCATGTGAATTCTCTGATCAGGTTTCACTTGTATAAATTCAGTTAAATTCTTACTACTAAACGAGGAATTTTGATTTCTCTTGTTTTTCACCAAAACTTGTACCATGAGCTTATATCCAGTTAAAGAGTCTCTCCTCCATGTAAGGAGGGTTTTAAACAAGGAGTGGAGACATAAGTGCAGAGGTAAGTAAAGAGTCAGGGGACTTGGATGAAAAACTCACTAAGGAGAGGTAGGCTGACCTTAATAATTTGAGGGGAATCTGGGATGTAGGATTGCTTGCACTTCCCCGCCCCCCACCCCTGCCCTTGCAGCTCCCAAGTGTGGGGCCAGGCAGGACAGGGCAGCCTGCATGCACACCCCCATCTCCCCCCCCAACACACATACAACCCTGTGGCTCTTTGCCCCCCACCCCAACTCTACTGTGCAAGTGCCTCCACTCCCAACCCACCAGAGTCTGGACTAGGGAGAAGTCCATTGGCTGGCCTGCTTGAAAAAAAAAAAATTAAGCATAAATCCCAGATTGGCATGAACCCATACCCACCTTGGGAGCCAGGCACATGTGGATGGCTTTTTACCAATCTGGAATTTTTGCTTTAATTTACTCCAAGGGCTGGGGCACTGAGACAACCTCCAAAACCTGGGATTATCCCAGGCAATCCAGAACATATGGTCATCCTAAGGGGAGGCAATAGCAGAAGCCTTATATGTGTTCTCTGGGAGAAAATAGGACAGTAAGTTAAATATCTAAAATGTTTATACGCCGATGTGAAAATTATGAGGATTAAACAGGGGGAAAAAATGGAGCTCTTAGTACAATTGAGGAATTTTGATGTGATATGGAAACATGGTGGGATAGCTCGCATGACTGGAATGAGGTAGACATGGATAGGTATAACTTGTTCAGAAAGGACAGGCAGGGGGATAAAAGGAGGAGATGTTGCCACCAACATGAAGGAGATGTACACAAGTTCTGAGATGCGGTACAAAGTAGAAGGTAGGCCCGTTGAAAGCCACAGATTAAAGGCCAGAGAGGAGAGCAGGAGAGGGAATGTCATGGTAGGCCACGGCTCTAGGTCACCCAACCTGGAGCAAGAGGAGGATGAGGCCTTCTTCAAATGAGTGACAGAAGTTTCCAGATCTCAGGACCTGGTTGTTATGGGGGACTTAAATGACCATGACATTGGCTGGGAGGGAAACACAGCAATACACAGCCAGTTGGGCAGATTCTTGCAGTGTGTTGGGGATAACTTTTTTGGTACAGGTGGTAGAGAGGCCAACTCGGGAGGAAGCTCTTCTGGAGTTGCTGCTCACAAACAGGAAGAAACTGGTTGAGAATGCACAGGTAGAAGGTAGCTTGCATTGCAGTGACGGTGAAATTATAAGATTTCAACATCCTAAGGGGATCTTGAAGGAGAGCAACAGAAAAAAGGACACTGGACTTCCGAAGAGCAGACCAGAAAACTCAAGGGACTGGTGGGCAGGATCCCCTGGGAGGCAAGTCAGAGGGGAAAAGGAGTCCAGGAGACCTGGCTGTACGTAAAATAAAGCCACGTTAAGAGTGCAAAGCAAGCTATCCTGATGAGACAGAAGAAGGAGAAGTGTGACAGGAGACCAGCTTGGTTAGACAACAACCTCTTCAAGGAGTTGTAATTCCAAAAATAATCCTACAACAAGTGGAAACTTGGTTATAGTACTGGGGAAGAGTTTAAAAGTATTGCATGGGCTTTATAAGAAGGCCAAGGTGCAATTTGTGGTGTAACTGCTGAGGAACATGGAAGCCAAGAAAAAGGGAGTCTACAAGCATGTCAAAAGTAAGAGGAAGACCAAAGAACATGTAGATTCCTTATGGAGTGCAGAAGGCAATCTAGTGAAGTATGGTGCAGAGGAGGCTGAAGTATTGAATGCCTTTTTTTACATCACTTTTTGTAAATCGGGGCAGAAAACAGCTGATGAGTAGTTAGTAGCAAAGACAGGGAAGGAGAAAGACAGCTTGTAGTAACAGAAGAAGAGAGTAGGGGTTACTCAGAGAAACTTGATGATTACACGTCTACAGAGTCAGACGGGATGCACTCTGGGCACTGAAGCAATTGGCTGAGGTGATTTCAGAGCCATTGGCTAACCCTCTTCAAGAAGTTGTGGGTGCCAGGTGTGGTCCTGGATGATTTGAAAAGCAGGGATATTTAAGAAAGGAAAAGGAGGAATTACAGACCAGTCACCCTGGCCTCAATACCTGAAAAGATCATGGAGCAGATTCTCAAGGAATCTGTTGGGAAGCACCTAGAGCAGAACAGGGCGATCAGGAATAGCCAGCATGGGTTCACCTGATGGACTTGGTTTCCTTCTATACCCAAGTGACAGGCCCTGTGGATGGGTCCAAGCAGTGGATAGGATATTCCTTGACTTTAGCATGGCTTTGGACAACATTCGCATTAACAAACTAAGGGGAAAAAATCTAAGCAAAAATAGTCTAAGATGGATACGTATGGGGTTGGATCATCATTGTCAATGAGTAGTCCTCAATGGCTCAATGTCTAGTTGTGGGGAGATAACAAGTTGGGGTTCCCAGAGGTCTATTCTGGGTCTGGTTTTATGTTGTATGAATGATTTTCATGATGGGATTGAGTGCATGCATAGCAGATTCGCAAATGAAACAAGTTGGGTGAAGTTGTAAACACTCTGAAGGGGGTAGGGTTAGGAACCAGAATGACCTGAACAGACTGGAGAAATAGCCTGAAACCAGTCAGATGAGATTCAGCAAAGACAAATGCAAAGTCCTGCACCTGGGACTGAATAAATGCAAACTGGGGCAAGACCGTCTAGTTCTGAAGAGAAGGGTTTGAGGTCTGCAGTGGATTATGAGCTGAATGAGCCAGCAGTGTGCTCTTGTTTGCCAAAAAAGCCAACAACAGCCTGGGCTGTATTACTTGCAAATCAAGGGGAGCGATTCTTCTGCTCTTATCAGAACGGGGGAGGCCTCACCTACAGTCCTGCATCCAGTTTTGAAACTTGCACTTCAACAAGGATGTGGACGGTTTGGAGAGAGTCCAGTGGAGAACAATAAAATTGATAACAAACCTGGGAAGCATGATATATGAGGAAAGGCTTAAAAAAAAAAAAGTTTGGAGAAGGAAAGACTGTTATCAAATGATACTTGAAGGACAATTATAGAGAGGACAGAGATGGGCTTTTCTCTGTGACTGTCAGTGACAGAGATAGGAGCAATGGCCTCAAGCTGCAGCAGAGGAAATATAAGTTGGAGATGAGAAGAAACTTCTTGACTGTGAAAATGGTCAAATATTGGAAGAGGCTGCCTGGGCAAGTTGTGGACTCTGTCCCAGGAAATGCTCAAGAGCAGGTTGGACAAACACTTGCCTGGGGTGGTCTAGTTGGGGATGATCCTGCCTTGAGCAGGGAGCTGGATTAGATGACTTTGTGAGGTCCCTTCTAGCCCTACTTTCCTACAATTCGGCTCTCCTAAGTTCATTAGTGATTTTAATTTTATTTGTGATGACTAGAGCAGGTGTAGCCCAGATGTGGCATGGGAGCTACCAGTGTCACAGAGAGTTTCTCTGTGGGGCACAGCAGATTGAAGAGGGAAGAGGGAACACAGAGCAGGGAATAGCAAAGCAGAGCAGCTGATTAAACAGGATGCAAAAAAAAAAGAACAACTGATTGGGCACTGAAAGAGGATTAGAGTGGCACTTGGGAAGGGTGCGGGGCTTACCTGGTGGCCCATCTGCCAAAACGGTTAGCCCCTGTTGACCTAGGTTCTGTGCTTAAATATGCTCATCTTTATTGCATCTTGCTTTCCCCTTTATTACTTAATGCCTTCCAGAGTAGGTTGAGTGTTGTATCCACCAGAACAGGACCATTCAGCTGGTGGCCCATGGGCATTAACATGGGTTAACATATTAACATGGGTTAACATGAGGCCCCTGGGCTGTCACCTGGCCATCGCTGCTCCCATTGCTGTGGCTGCTGCAGACGGGGTCTGCCTACAGCAGAAGCTTGCTGCCTATGTGACAGTGTTGATGGGGGGCCAAAACATGGGGCTGGGGCTTGGATGGGGGTCTCACCCAGCCCACATATAAATAGCAAGTTGCTTAGAGCATCTCCCACATGGTGGTGGTGGTGCTGGGCCTCGTACAGTGGGAGAGGAGAGTGGAGTCTTGCATCGGTTGCAAAGTAGCCTGGTTTGGGGGGACTCACCTGTACAGTGGAGGCAGCGGGGAGGCTCGTGCTGGTGGAGGGACTGCACACAGTAGGGGCTCCGGGCAGCAGCATGCAACCTGTGTTTTGTGCCTCGGGGCCCATGACCTGTCCCACGTTCAGCCCCCGGCTGCTTTGTGGTTGGGCGGCCCTGCCATAAACGATTGGCTCCAGGTGGAGAGCCATCTGCATTGACACCCAGTGCTCCACCAAAGCCCTCTCATAGTTTCATAGTTTCTAGGGTCGGAAGGGACCAGGGCAGATCATCTAGTCCAACCCCCTGCCATGGCAGGAAAGAGTACTGGGGGTCAAACAACCCCAGCAACGACCTCTCTTGGACATCTCTTCCCTCACCAGAAGTTCACATCTAGACTGGTCTTGTAACTGCCTGGAATATGAAAGAATAAAGCTTACATTTTTTTGACCAGGGAGAATCAAAGGCCATTTATCATACAGGTACTGCAGTGATCTGAATCATAATTCTGGCACCAACAAGAAAGCTTCACAATTTAGATTTAAGTCAAAATTGGCTCCCGAAGTAAAAAGGTGGTAAGAGGTGAATTTCCTTCTGAGTCATTAAATCATTGCTTTAAGGTGATGTCATTAGTACTGAGTTTAGTTCCTGCACTGATCGCAATATCCAAAAGGTACAAAATGTCTTGGGTTTATGTTCAACTGTTAAGAAAGACAGCCAGTGAATGCTCGTGTTTCTGAATTCATCGCATTTTATTTGTGACCCTGGAGGTTGGGCATATTGCCTTGGAAGTCTGTGACAGAAGGGGGAAAAAAAAAAAAGTATTACATTTTCAAAACATTGCTCTGTCTGCATTGTACTGACATTAGATTATATCCATTTTTATGGACTTAAAACAAAGTATTTTATTTTAAACAAGGTTGAAGGTGATGAATACCAGAGTGTGTGAATAATAAAAATGTATTATTCACAGATGTTTGAACCTTTTCATGAAATTCATTGAATAATTTAGTTGATGGAGAGTGAATAATTTCCCATTAAGAAGGCTCTGATCATGTGAGGCCTGAGTAATTCCTGCAAGCTATAGAGTGCCTTACATACCTGTTGACTTTGCTTGGAGATGGGATTCTGCAGACTTCACTGCATTAGATTTTGATTGGCTCCTTCCGGAAAAGGGTATTTTGCTGCAATGCAAAGTGGGTGGGGGAAAAATAAAATCAAGCTTTATGTGTGATATTTATAGTAAAACCAGTATTGATTATTCAGTGTAATAGTGCTAAATTTGAAGCGGTGAAAAATTCTAAAGTCAGGAGAGAAACATTTTAGTGAACCTCGCGATAAACTGATGCATTTAATCACTTGGTAGGTTACTCAGATGCTTTTTGCAATGTTCATCTAAGTGTCATTGTGACACTAGTCTTTTCATCATGACAACATTAGATGATTCGTTTAGGAGACCTGTTGTAGAAATGGTCTTAAATTAGCATTGCTTTAGCCATTAACATTTCTAACATGTGGGATATATATATATATTTACACAGGATCCACAGATTAATTTGCCCCTAAACCTTTAAGATTGTGGATTTTCACCTTTTCATTTGAGGGTACCTAAAAAAATGTCAAATGGAGGTGTGGACCCCTTTGGATGGGAAGTGTAGGTATTCACATACCTTTGATTGATCATAGTCATCTTTCGCATACCCCTTAGACATAGTCTGTGGACCCCGGGGGTCCATGGATCGGAGGTTGAAAACAACTGCTTTAAGCTATTGCTTGCAATTTGTGTACTTGTCCAGGTCCTTTTTATCTATTTGGTATCCAAATGGTATGTATGCACCTAAATGTTGAAGTACAGTCCTATCCCACAGTGGTAGACTCCCTGTCAAATCATTAAAGCAAAGGGGAGGTTGTCATTTTTTTTTCCCCCTTGACCCTTTTTTACTTGGTTTTAGGATAAGACGAAGGGTTATTACAAAGTAGAAAGGCTAATATTTTCTTTATAGCGCCATAAGAGGTGGATTAGGATCATACTTGGGTGCTTAAGTGATGCTGAGATGCATAATAGCTGGAACCGAAACTGGTCCCATAGTCTTCAGTATTGCAGTCTTTGAATCCATGAAATGCACCTTTAGAAGCCAGAACAAGTTTCTAATTTCCAATATGCAAATATATTAATATTTCAGTCTCTCTTGTGCCAAGCTTTAAATCTTCCTGATGACAATGTGTGCATGGAGGAGTGAAAAGCAATTGCGCATTGCCTAATCAGTACAACAGAACAATCGTTTTTGCTGTGCTGCCATCTTAGACGAGTGTTTATCTAACCTGTTCCTAAAAACTTCATGAAAAACTTGTGTATACAACTAGGCACATGTCCTGGACCACCAAAAACACCCCAAACTTGCCCCAGGTAAAGCAGAAGGATGAGGGCACTGTCAATGTCCTGCCGTATTGACTCTCTATTTTTTTGCCCGTGGGAAGTTGAGGTTATTATGGTGATTTAGAGGCCTCCTGGGGGAGCGAGAAGCAGGAGATAGAAAGTTGCTGAGTACTGCCTTTTAGAGGAATCCCACGTGTTACTCAATGTCCAACTTCTTGGCACTGAGTTATGAAGCCCCAAAGATGAGCTTTAGATAACCTGGGCTTGGATATGAACTACATGTTACCTGTGCCGCAAAGGAAAGGAGGTCCGTTCTGCAGATCCCTAGAGGTGAGGCAACAATCAATTCAAACACACGTTTCCTCATCACTGCTGTCAGGAGCCGTATTTCTCCTTGTCAATTCCTTGGCTTGTAAGACGGTGTCACCTTTGAGAAAAAATGAGCCTCGTCTGTAATTCATCAATAGACTCCAGCTACTTCCTCTTTGTGACAACGCAGCGATGTGCTAATCTGAACTTTGAACACAGTTAAAGTTTTTTTTTTTTTTTTCCTCCTCATAACAATCGACTGCCTGTAGCTTTGCTGTCCTGATGCTGACCTCCTGTGTCTTCCTCTGTAGCTTGGTATCAATTACCAGGGTTGTTCGTGTAGTAAAACGATTCAAAAAAGGGCACTCCCTACTAATAGTGTAATAAACTGGCAAAGGCACAACTTTCCCTCCTGCTGCATTCTGGAGCAAGTCAGAACATGACTTGCATCCCTTATATTGCCGGCAACTTCTGTAACAGAGGAGCATCTTATCTTGATGTGCAAGGGCGTCAGTTTTGG
Source organism: Alligator sinensis (assembly GCF_000455745.1). NCBI lineage: Eukaryota > Metazoa > Chordata > Crocodylia > Alligatoridae > Alligator > Alligator sinensis. The sequence continues at coordinate 127,184 of NW_005843403.1, read as the reverse complement.
GGTCTTGCATGTGCATAACTTCAAGGCCACAAGCTGTCTACTGATGTTTAAGAGAATATTTCTGGATTAAACCATGGGAGAGGAGAAGACAAGAGAGAAGCAATTCTAGCTCTGTTGTTTCTCTGAAGTTTCGTGTACCTGTGGCATGTAAGACAAGGACAGCCATGACATCCCTGGGTGAATGCAGCCTGACTGCAATGAATTTAAAGAAATCACATTTATGCAAGGAGCCTTGTCCGCCTATGTCCTTAGACCATCACAGATATAACTTTCTCTCTTTCGCATGACATTTTAGGATTACAACGTTCATAGATTAATATCTAAATTCGATAGCCATTTGACTGCTTCAGGGGTAGCTGCCTGGATTGATTTTTACATCATCATTAAATGATCTAATTGGGCAATTGTTCGCAATGTGTTGAACCGCCTGTACAAATCACGGCACAATTGCAACCCGGACTCTCTTTGAATCTCCATTTATGGAGCAGGTGTCTACATTTTTCATGAAGTGTCCAGGTACGATTCAGGAAGGACCAAACCTTTCTCGGTAGGTTAAATCCTGGCTGGGGGATTGTAGGGTCACTAACAATGTATTTCTGTGTATGGTTGGTATTTGGGAGGCTTCCCCAACACCCATGAGCTTAAAGAAATGTGTTTGTAAATCAAGGTTCCTTGGGTGAATCTGATATCTTTTATTAGACCAACCCAAATGGTTGGAGAATAGTTATTAAGCAAGCTTTTGGGGTCAAAAACCCTTCGTCAGGCTAAAAGACTTTGTAAATCAAAGTCTTTCTCCAGTTTAGCAGTCCAGTTCTTGCTACCCAAGAACCAGGATTAGCATTGTTTGTTTTTTGGGGGGTTTCGTTGTTGTTGTGTTTTTTAACTTCAAATGGGACTTGCCTTTGATTGGGTTGTTTCATCACTCTTACTCTCCATGAAGCAAGTCGTGAACAATCATCATTACTTTCACCTGAAGCCAGTTTTAAGCCTGAGCATTTCAAAAACATTACCAGATGAAAAATGAATGAACACATTTTCATGCCTGACTTGCATATATATAGCCTAGACCACCGCCTTTATCAAATGAAGAAAAGCATTCTGTACTCCTAGCTTCTTCAGGTCCCCTGCTTTTTGTCACCCCTGATTTGGGAAAAAAAGTTCAAAACTTAAACCGTGTTTTTTTGGTTTTTTGTTTTGTTTTGTGTTGGTTTTTTATAGATAGGGGGTATACTTAATCCTGAACTTTCCCCTGGTGGGATAGGAATGGGGTACCCAGATTTATGAGAGTTTCTCCATTCATATATGCTAGCTAGAGTGACCTTGTGAGAGATTGGAGGGAGCAAAATTGGATCATTTAAAAAACATTGCACAGTAGCAATCTGTTATGCTTTTGGCTCCCTCCCATCACCTGTATCTATCTTGTGAACATTGACCAGAGACAGCGCACGTAGAGCTACATCTGTGTTCACTGATCTGGGGGTAGATCTGGAACCCAGAAAATACTGGAGTAGGGGGAAAAAAAGACTCAATTGCTAATTTTTTTGGAAATACTAAATGGTTGTCTAAAACCAATGTGTAGATGCTGCCCAAATATTCTTTGAATGAAACAAAGACATTAAAACTATCTTTGGGAAGTACATTTTTAATAGAGATTCGTGCAGGGTCCTATGGCCTTGTAAACCTCTGTGTTTCTTAGGGATCTTTATCAGACTATATTCAAAAAAATAAATTTCTTGATTTCTTATTTTTCCCTTGAGTCTACATACATGCCCACAATATGTGCATGCAGGGTCTTTTATCTTGAACACAGAGGGAAGGGTCTTTTTTCATTCTGTTTACTGTGACTGGTCCTTTGTTACATTGAAATAATTGTCTGCGATCAATTGTGTTCCCCTTTCAGTTTCTGAGGCAAGCATAAAGAAGCAAATCACTCAAAATGATCTTTTTGTATAAATGAAACCCTTATAGAAAGACCTCAAGGTACTAAGGTGGTGGTTAGCTAAACTATGCTGATGCAGTCCATATTAAATAAGGTGAGAATGTATATATTTGAAGGTATCCTAATTCGAATTGTATGATTAACAAACTTTTTAGCTGCTGGCAATTTTGGGGAGTAGGAGTGGGGTAGGGGGGTTTGTCTTCCACATTCTTGGTCATTCCATAAAATGAGAAAAATTTCTTAGTGAAAATTAAAGTTTTCCTAAAAAAAAAAAAATCTGACTCCCAATTAAATGTTTTATTTCAGTTTAAAATATTTGTCCATGATTTAAAAGGAAACACAAGGGAAGTTCATTTTTTTTTAAATAAAATTATTTGAAATACTTTGTTTTGATATTTTCTCGATTAAACATTTACTTCTTTTTCATTTAAAATCTGCATTCTTCAGATCAAATAATCCAGTCACTTCTCACCATAATCCATGTTACAGGGCAGATTACTGTGAAGGCTGAAATAACACACAGGAAAACATCTGTACTACCAGCAACATCTGCTTAACTCCTTAAAAATCTATCAAAGTAATGACCAAATAGATGGATGCCCATAGGTGTAGGGGGAACTTTTCATTAGAATCCATATTCATTATGCATTTAGAGTCCTTTCCTCGGTGAGCCAGTCATCCATACACCTGCCCTGATTTCTGCAGCTGTCTTACTTATTAATAAATGTTCACACAATGGGGTTTTTATTGTGAGGTTTTGCTTGATAAATAAAGAGCAGAATAAAAAATGTATGGATACGATCTTCTTCAAGCATGCAGTTGTGAGCGCTCAAGAAATTTCCAGTCACAGGCCAGCATTAAGGTTGTAGGGCAGCTGGTTCCCAAAGTTTTCCCCCCAAAAGGCCATTTCAAAGGGGCAGTCCTGGGTGGGGGGGACATCAAAGGGCCTGCATTTGTTCTGAGGGCCACACTTTGTGAACCCTTGTTCCCGGTGAGCATCTGTGCACAAGCACACATTAATAGTCTGACTTGTGCCAACCAGGCTGTGTGGGTGTGGTTTGAATAGGAAGTCAGATCATTAAAGAATAATTTGAGTTTATTGCTTGTTCATGAGTTAAGTTTATTTTTGAGTGTTGTTGGTCATACTGGGTGATTGAGCACAGAGATCACGGAGCATTACTTCTGCACTAGAGGGCAGAGAAATCTGGAAGAGAAGCATAACGAGACAGGGATAACGAATGTACCTCAGGTACTTCTGGTTGAAGACATCATTTGAGCTAAAAATAGCAACAGTCCTGTAATTTCTTCAATGAACATCTTAAAAATAATTATTTTTATATAAAATAGTATATATGTACGTAAATATTTACTTCTTGTCCTCGTCCTCATCTTTCTTCTTGTCCTCATCTTCCTCATCATTATTATTATTTGGATCTAAAATCCAAAAACTGTTTGACTCTTTTTGCTTAAGAGGTATTTGTGCTCGCCCTGGGATACTAGTGCACCCAGCTCAGTACCCTGCTCTTCCACGTGGTCCCTGGGACAGCTCCTGGGGTTTATCTAAACCTCGTTCCCTGCCTGAGAAGAGGGATTACATTACTTCTTCACTTCACAAGGATGCTGGAAGAATTAAGCCACTAAAAACTAATTGTGAGGGCCCAGGTACTATGTTAACAAGGGTGCCTTATACAGAGTGCTAGAATGGTTGCAAGGCATGGCTTTCTCACATACTAGGTTGGCCCATCCAGTGTCTGTTTGAAGCCAGAGGAAGGTCCTGTATTTAATTTTAAAGGGAAGTGCATGAAACCCCTAATTGCTTCCTGAATGTACTGATTACACCAGGCCAGTCCAAGTGACTATCATAGAAGGTTTGCTTGGATAAGGCCTCCAAGGCTCAGATGTCTGGTTTCACTGTATTAATTTGCTTTGATTACTACATTAGGACGGTTCCTTGAGTGGTCATATTTGTGCATTCTTGGTGTTCAATAAATAACAATGCACTATTGATTGGAATCAGCTCATTTTAGTGTTTGCATTGAGTTAAAGCCAAGGTGAAGGATGAACTGAGGTTAAATCAGCATTCTAGTTCTCTCCGCCGCAGGACATCTCCAAGGGAAGACAATGCGTTTGGCCCATGGGATGTTATTCTCTGAACACAGCACAGATTCAGAATACATATATGTTGTTAATAGTAACCTCCCAAAAGAAAGGCAATTAATTGTCAAGCTAAAATCAAGTTTTATTTTTGGCCCTAAAAATCAAACCAGGCTTAAGCAATCTTTGAGCCTGCAGGAGGGGATGGATGGATGGATGGATGGATGAACGGACGGACGGACGGACGGACGGATGGATGAGTCTCTGGTTTGATAAGCCAATGTGTAATTCTATCCATAGCCAAAAAAAATAGTCTGTATAATTTCAAAATCGAGGTTATAAAAGCAGCAATTTTATTCACACATTTAAAATGAATACTCAGGAATATATCACCCTGCTGTGCAACAAGTTCCCACTTTTTAAAGCGTTCAAGTAAAAAACAAAACAAATCCCCAATGTTCAATTTTTGTGTATTAAAAAAAAATATAGCAGAATTGTAATAGGACATGACTTGACACTTATGGTTGAACAAGGGGGAATGGGAAGAGATCATGTAAAAGATTCAGTGATTACCTTAAAGCTAAAACAATATTTGTTTTAAAACAAGAGAGATGAGGAAATTGAAATTTTGCAAAAAGCTAGAGCTGCCTTCATGTACCAAAATTATGCTGCAGCACATTTTTATGGCCGATTTAAAATGCCCTGAAGCCAGGGGTTTATAATAGAAATATAGACAGATTGAGATTGGTAAATATAGCTGAGCTAATGGCATCGCTCCCGCACATAGAGTACGCTAGATAAGAATTAAGCAAATATGCTAAACTCTTTCAGTGGAAAAACCACATGTGAGTTGTGTTGGTCGGCTAGAAAAGGTGCTGTGTGAACCCACACGCTGCACCATCATGCATTGTGAATAACCCATGGACCCTACAGGAGAGAGAGCATTTTGAAAGCTTCTTGACAGTTTTAACAATGTTCTTGCCCTGGCTGCAACTCCAGCGTCCAGAGTGTAAACCCGAAATTTTGTGACTCAATATTTCCCTCTCACCCAAGTCGAGAACAAACTTCCTTGCACCTCTGTGGACTGAACTTCATTGGGGAAGGTTTCTCTGAACTTTCCCTGGGGAAGGATGCTCAGGTCCAGAACAAAATTTCTGGTTGGAAAGAGAGATGCCTTCCAGAATAACCAACTGCCTGGCCACTTGCCTGGAGCCAGGGACTTTGAATCAAGCCCCTGGCTTGAATCACGCATGCAGAGAGCACCCTTAAACCTCAGTCTCTTGTGTAATTGGTGCATGTCCCACTCTCTGAAATTTTGGAATAGGTCACCCTTATTCATGCAAATAGCTGCAATGTTTCTCAGGTTCATCTTGATGAGGAGTAGGAACAAATCTGAAACCTCAGGATCATGGAAAGGGAAAACTTCTCACCCAACTCAGTGCACAACTGGCCTTTTTGGTCCTGATGTATTGGGAAAATACATGAGTTTATATCCATCTGCAGGGCATTTCTTTCTGGTCTCAGTCCAGCTCCATCCTCTTTTGAACCCCCCTGCAGGGAGTTGAAGGCTGCTATTCAATCCCCCTCAGTCTCCTCTTGTCTAGACTAAATCAGCCCATTTCCCTCAGCCTCTCCTCGCAAGTCCCCCAGTCCCTCACCCATTTTCATTGCCGCCCACTGGACTCTCTCCAATGTGTCCACATCCTTTCTGTAGTGGACACTGGACTCCAGATGTAGCCTTTCAGTGCTAAATAGAGGGGAATAATCATTCCCTCCATCTGCTGGCACCACTTCTACCAAGGAGCCCAGGATGCCGTTAGTTTTCTTGGCACCAAGGGCACACCACTGGCTCCTATTCAGCATATTGTCCACTGTCACCCCCAGGTCCTTTTCTGCAAAGCTGCTGCCCAGCCCGTCACCCCCAGCCTGCACCGGTGCAGGGGATTGCTCCGTCCTACGTGCAGGACTTTGCACTTGTCCTTGCTGAACCTCATGAGATTGCTTTTGTCCCAATCCTCCAATTTGTCTAGGTCACTCTGCATCCTAGGCCTACCCTGCAGTGTATCCACTACTCCCCCTTGCTTTTAACATTGACTATAGGCTCATGCTCATCTCTCTCTGTATAGTTTATAAAACCCACAGGCCAAGAGCCTGATAAATCCCCAGTCTTGGTTGACCCTCTGGGCAATCCCGTAACATGAATAACAGCAGCCCTGTTCTGCTCATACTCAGGATCCTTCAGGGTGCAGATGGGGACCTTCAGTTTTATGTGGTCAATACAAGCTGGCCACCTTTCCAGGTTTTTCCAGCAAACAAACTGTAATCGTATTAGCATTGCTCCCAGCAGGACGTTGTTCTTAGATGTTTGCAGTGTCTTCATTACCATGCTAAATGCATTGCTCCTGTCCCTAAGAATAGTAGGAAAGTAGGTCCCTCTGGAGGTCATCTAGATTCTAGTTAAACCTTATGCTGAAAGTAAAATCATCCCTGTCAAAATCATCCTAGACAGGTGTTTGCCTAACCTATTTTCTAATCTTTGGGAGGAAGTCTTCACATGCAACTACCAGGCATAATGCCAGAAACATCAAAAGCACCCTCTGACTTGCCACAGGTAAAGCATGAGGACAAGGACACTATTGCAAGGACAGTACTTTATTTTTTTTTCAATATGAGGTTAGTTGAAAAAGGATTCCCTTTAACAGCCACAGAGAGGTAGCTGGAGACTCAGTGAGGGAGAAAACTATTTGAGACCTTTTTTATTTTTTTTCCCCAAAGGCATTTTTGTCTGAGGTCTGTGTTCAGCAAAAAGCTGCATGTTTCTGTTGGCAAGTCCAACATAGACTTTGCATCTCTGTTGAACATGAGGTGGGAAAGTTATGCACATGTGGCTGGGGCAGCTCTCAACAGTCCTAGGAGTGAAATATTTCTGTGAAGTTAGTGGAGTCGGGTGATGACAAACCTGAGTGACAGCATGGGACGCGTTTCCCACACTATGTCCATTTTTTTCACTGTAAAGTTTAGCTCTTTCAAATTGCTTTGATATTTTTCAACACAGCTTTCATCCAATGATATCAATTTTTAACTGAATGATACCATAGTGGCTGCTTATTTCACTACCAGAGCTAATTCCCTTTTGCACAGCTGTTTCAGAGAATGCCATTGTTTGTGAGAGACAGAGTTTTAGACATCCCGACTGTATTGTCACTTCTTTTTTTTTCTAGAAATGTTCACTCTGGAAAGTTTGCACATTTTTGGAAAACATTTATTGGAGTAAAGGAGCTTATAATTATTGTAAAAGAAAAAAAAGGTTAAACCATTAAAGAAAAAAGTACAAAGCTGCTTGAAATTGCAAGAAGCTATTTGGATAAAAGAAAAAGAAAAGCACATGCACATGCACACCCAACCGGTATTAATTTTAATATGTTTCCTAATAGAAATTTGGTCCGTGGCATTTTCGTAACTCTGACTTCAGTATGAGCTTAGCATCACTTAACGTTTAGGCCATTACATGCTACCACTGTTGGCTCATTGAGATGATTTTGTGTGTAAACCTAGGTCAAACTTTAAAAATAGATTGCTGTCATTTTAAAAGGAAGAGCAAAGAGTGAATCCTGATGTGCTCTGCGTATTTTTGCTCAGAGGATTTTTCTGCAGCGATTTAAACGGATGCGTTAGTGATGGTTGGTTGAGTCACTACAGACATACATCCTTGCTGCTGACATTTATATTCTTGAGAATTATTTCCATCTCAGGTAATTGGTTACTGCAAATATAGTGTAGCTAAAGGAATATGGTTGCGATGTACTATGGTGCAGTGTCTGATTATGTGTGGGTACACTTAATTTGATGTAGAAGGAAGTCCCATATCGGCAGTACAACATGTTCTCTCAGGACATTGGCTGGTATAAGGAATCCCCCTGTATTTAGTTATACTGTGTGCATCTTTTACAACCAACCGAACTAAAGTAACAACTCTTTTTTGATGCTTGCTCAGATCAGGTGGACCAAAACAGCAGGAAGTGCCTCTGACAGATTTCAAGACTCAAGTGTCTTCAACGAAACTCTGAGGATTACCAATATCCAGCGCCATCAAGGAGGCCGCTACTACTGTAAGGCAGAAAATGGCTTGGGTTCGCCAGCTATAAAGTCAATAAGAGTGGATGTCTACTGTAAGTAATGGCTCCGAAAGCTCTGAGCAGACTTTATTTGCCTCCTCTGCTATGTGGCATGATATGAATGTGGTTAAGTAATAGTCGGGAAGTCGCCAGTCCCATGCAAATTACAAACACACACGTTCATGTACAAGCATGCATGTTCACGAAACACAGTTTAGAAGCAAGACACCGAGCCCATTTTGGCATCTTTTAGCTATGCGAGTAATCCCTCCGACTCATCACCCTGAAGGTGACCCAAGGAGAAATTGCAAAATTGGGCAAAGAAATCAAGGGCATTGTGTCACCAGAGATTTATTAAGTTAGGGTCTGCTCCAACTGCCTTTGAGATCAGTGGAAGTTTTGCCATTGACTTCACTAATGTTCATATGTTTCCTTAGCACAGTCCTTAACCCCCCACAAATACTAATTCTCCTGATTTCTTGATACTTTTGACCTATTACAGTGATTGCTGCTAAAATGTCAGCATTTGCTAACAAGCACACTATTCCGGACTCCACCGTGTGGTAATTGCCAGTAAAATTGCCTTTTTAATGACGATCATATTCCCAGGTTGAATATGTAACTTTAACAACAGCGATGAAATTTGATGATTCATTTTTCTCAGATTTTTTTTTTTTTTGGATAAACTGTACTGCATAATGCAGCACCATGGACGTTTGAGTTTTTCCTTTTTTAAAGCAAAAATGCAATATACACATTTTAATATGTCCCCAAAATAGCTAGATCAATGAAGTTAAATATTTGTCAGAGAAGTGAGCACAGATTAAGAAATCACAACCCCCCACCTCCACAAATACAGGAAATCACAAGCCTCTTTCTATATGAAAGAAGCCAAGAAGGGATCAGAGGAAGTGGCCTAGGAGAATGCAGTTGTATGGGGGAATGGAGAAAGGGGATGGGAGTGGGGGATATATGCAACTTGAGATGCTTGTTTGGGCTTTTGAAATTCTCACCTCTAGCAATCGATCTAGGTTTTACAAGCAAGTAATTTATATTGCATCTCCTGTACCGTCAGTGTTCACAGAAAGCTATTGCAAATTAACATTTGCTTGAGAAGCAGCACCCTTAATGCTGCTAGACAGAGTAGCAAAGGACAGGGTTTTCCAAAGCCCCTTGCTGGAACAGTGCAAGGAGGGCAATGAGATGAGAGAGTCCCCCCTTCATCACTGAATGAGAAGTGGTTTCATTAGAAATCTACTAGTCCTTCTCCTGCCATACCTATATGGGTATAAGCATGGCCATACCTATTTTGACCAGATGCCAAAGGGTAGAAAAGCAGGACAGCCCATTTTTAAACCACTGCAGAAGGAGCTGGTCTTCTTGCATGTGTTTGGAGGATTTTCCGATGCTAGAGGTGCTACGTAAAAGACCAGAAAGCAAGACAGCAGGGTTCCAACATATTGCTTTTCTTCCCCGAGCCCTTCTCAATTTGACTGTCTCAATAACATTTCTAAGAAGCATGACTCTGCCATAGATTTTATCAGTACTAAATGGTGATAAAAGATTTTTAGCAGTACTACTATCCTTGTTTGATGAAGGTTAAGATAATGAGCTACGTTAGAAGCCCAGACTTCTATTACATTATATGTATTTTAGCTGATTTCCCTCTCCCACACACTTCCAGCACATTTCTCGTTTATTTGCCTAGCCATCTGATGAGCCTTATGTAGTGTAGCCACTTAATCATACTCTGTATATTAATGGTGGGTTTTAAAATAATTCATAAAGGGTTAATAGATGGCTTTAACAAATGATTATTACAACATTTTTCAATGTCCAAGACACCAAGAGATGATATTATGCTCAGCTCTAGGAGGCACCTTCAGTTGGCATACATGTGAGCTTACACATTCTGCTCTGGTTCTTATTCTTTCCAAATTGCCTACACATAAAGGCCCTGAACAGATACCTCCACCAAGTCAGCTGTATGCCGCTAGCTGTTTTGACCCACAGGCAGTCCCTTGAGTTGCATAATGCTACAGCTACCGATAGTTTCTTATCTCAATATCAATGTATTGGAATATCATTCATTTCTCAGTTGTAGCAATTTAATGACAGTAACTTTGAAATCAGGGATGGTATGGAATGCATAGCTAGTTCTCTGAGAGTGTTTTTTTGGAAATGGTTGACACGGTTCGTTGGGCGAATATGATATCTTTTATTAGATCAACGAAATAGTTGGAAACATTGTTCTTTGCAAGGTTTCAGATGCAACGTTTTGGAAATGGTTGTAACTGTTTAATATTTGAATCCTTTCCAGCTAAGATTGATGTTGGTTTTTGGAAGAGGTTCTTCATCCTCTTTATATATACCATGTTATATACCACGCTACTTTCTTAGTTTTATACTTGATGTATATTATCTTTATACAACTTATACCCATTCTAAAAATGCTTGAAATGGAAAGCTGCTTCTTGAATATGGAATAATCTTCAGGTTCCAGCTGTGCTTCCCCACTAATTTTCTTTCAGATATTTACACTCAAATGCATCTAGGCAACCAGTCATAGTGATGGCCTCAAGATACCCAGTGCAGATTGGATCTAGCCAAAATAAAACAGGAGGAAGAGAAAAGATGCATGGAAAAAGCCCATCTCCTTCAAAATTGGAGGCTCATTCCAAACACCTAAAAACTAAATATTTGTAATTTTTAGCCAAAATTAGAAAATAAAATGTGTTTCTCCATAAAACCCTAAAACACTGCTGAACAGAGTTTTTGCTGTTAAAAAAAAAAAAAAAAAGTACAATGGAGGAAATGCGTTTCCCAAGTACCTACATTTTACTTTGTAGTCTGTCCTTTGAAAGGTATCAACCTGGGTAACATTAATTTTTGATCAAGGACTTTATCTAAGGGATAAAGAGAATCTTCAGCTTCAGATTTAAATTTTGAAAAGCTATTGTATTTTTACAGCTCGCAGGTGGATTATTCAAAAAGTGAACCACAGCATTTTTTTTTTTTCCCATCTCTCAACTATGGGCTTGCTGGCACCAATACAGTTTGTTGGCAAAATATAATGATGAATTGCGCATGAAAAACGTTTTCTACTGGCCCTCTCGTCTTCCCACCCATGCACCCGCGCACACATTTTACCAGTTCTGGTGTTCACTTTCTCTAGGGGCACTGTTTTGAATAATGATGACCAAGTGATAGATGACAATGGAGGGATTGAATTTTTTTTTTTTTTTTTTTAATGTTGAAAACTGTTGTTTTGTCACTTTTAAATGAATGGTTTCATTGTGGAAATACCACGAGTGTTTGACACTAAATGAAAACAAACCAAACAAAAATTCTTTCTTGCATTGTTCCAAAATGGCACTTCCTTGTTGAAAAAAAAAATATTTGAACTAAAGGTGAAAATGGAATACAAAACATGAAAACACAGCAGCATAGTTTATTTTGGATAAAGTAACCCCTTTTTTTTTTTTTTTTTTTGACTGGAAATTAAATTTGGAGGAGGGGGAGTGGTTAAGTTTAACTGAACCCCTCCCCCCACAAATACTTGGTTTCAATTCAGCCTTGACCATTCCCTCCCCTCCTCCCCGCCTTCTTTTGTCTTTTGTTTCTTTTTTACTTAGGTATCAACCCAAAGTATCTGTCATTTGTTTTGCTCTAACTATAGCTTTGTATATTGGGCAGGTTCCCTGATGAGATTAAAGTGACTGCAAGGCAAGGGACCTTCACATGCCTTGTAGAGTCCACCCTGGGGGTGAAAGACCTCCTTCGCTCTGCCCGTTGCCGCCTGAAACAACTCTCTTGCATTCACTGTTCCATTTTCTACTACCCCGATGGCTCCTTCTATCATCTCTTATGCTCCTACTTCTCTGTTTCCATTACACCTCATGCCCTCCTCCTCCCCTGGCCACCCCTCATTCATCCCACCTCTGCCACTGTCCTCTCCCCTGGAAAGGAGAGGGGACTGGAAAGGAAAAGGAGAGAGATTCCCTTCATTTGACTAGAAGACTCTCATGTTCTTCGCCTCCCTTTGCCAAATGCCAAGCGCGTTACCCAGGAAAACTCAGGATCATCTGACTGTGGAGGATGCCCCCTTGCAAATGCAATGCCATTTATCAAGGGCACTTGTGTTTTGCAGGAACCCCTCCTTCCTTTTCTCACTGCCAAGCTTTCCTAGTGACTGGGTGGCCTTAGCAAGCACGTCTCCATCAAGAAAGGGGCTACAGGCTCAGGGCTGGGTTTTCAGAGCAGTGGGAGCTCCTGAGTGTTGAGCCCCTCCAAGAAATTGTCCCCATTGCTGAGGACCTCAATCCTACAACTGGATCTCCCAGATTGGCCTCCAGTCTGCATCCAGTGTCTGTTAAGCTGTGGGTTTCCTTAGAGGCTTCAGTTCTGGGCACTTTAATAGAAGCTGGGATCTTATTACGATTTGGCTATTGCTTTCTAGTGAAAGGTCTCCAGATACCGTTTAATGCCTTATTTTAAGCCTGTCTGAACCCATGAACCACCCTGATGTTACCACTTAACCTTTAAATAACTTCCATAATTACTTTGAATTCCCATATTTTTGGCCCTGTGCACTAGATCTGTGAGAGAAGCCACAGAGCTTAAGGGCATATCTACACAGAGATATGGAAAATAAAGGCATGAGGATAATACCTGCTAGCAAACATGTGGTCTCTCAGTCTGGCTGTTAGCAAGCCACAAAAACAGTGGAGCAGCAGTCTCACAAGGGCTAGCAACCAGGTTGTGTACTGTGAGTCCCCATAGCTTGTACTCTGGGGCTAGTATGCACTACCACTCCTGTATGCTAACTAGCCCTTCAGGCCATTGTGTGTTAGGATCACACCTGCATTTTGCTGCATCAGCAGTCCTGTTGCTTTACAAGTCTGTCTTTTTCTTTTGCTTGTTACAAAATTAGGAAGACAAGATAATGATTCTTCTGGGTTTTGACCAATACTTTCTGTTAGGACTCATGGTTTCATGAGCATCCATGTCCAGTTGCCTTCAGACATGGGATAAAAGGTTATCATGGTCTTAGACTTCTCCTACCAATGCTGGGGGGTGTTATTGACAGGCTGAGAGCCCTGGGGCTCTTTAGCCTGAAAAAGCGTAGGCTCAGGGGTGATCTGATGGCCACCTACAAGTTTATCAGGGGTGACCACCAGTATCTGGGGGAACGTTAGTTCACCAGAGCGCCCCAAGGGATGACGAGGTCAAATGGTCACAAACTACTTGAAGATCATTTCAGGCTGGACATAAGGAAGAATTTCTTTACTGTCCGAGCCCCCAAGGTCTGGAACAGCCTGCCACCGGAGGTGGTTCAAGCGCCTTCATTGAACACCTTCAAGATGAAACTGGATGCTTATCTTGCTGGGATCCTATGACCCCAGCTGACTTCCTGCCCTTTGGGCAGGGGGCTGGACTCGATGATCTTCCGAGGTCCCTTCCAGCCCTAATGTCTATGAAATCTATGAAATTCTTATGTCTGTGTATTTCAGAAGGCCAAGATAATGATGGTCCTAGAAACTTAGTTGCAACCTTAATGAAGAGAGGCTGTTGCTGCTGCATAGTTGCATAGTCCAGTAGTAAAAGTCCAGTAGTAACAATGGTAATACGCTGATGGAGAATAGCTTTAGGTTAGAGATCAGAAGGCAATATTTTAGAGTTAGGGTGGCCAAAATCTGGAACCAACTTCCCAGGGAAGTGATCCTCGCCCCTACCTTGGGCAAATTCAAGAGGAGGTTGGATGATCGCCTGTCTGGGGCCTTGTGACCTCAGCATTAATTCCTGCCTGTGGCAGGGTGTCAGGCTACATGATCTGTTCAGGTCCCTCCTGACCCTAGCTACTATGAAACTATGAAAAGGGAAAAGAACTCAGGCACCTGAAATTGTGAAGAGTGTTTCAGTTTTAGGTTGTTGTTCATTAAGTTTTGTCTTGAGCTTCCTGGCACCAAAGTGTTAATAATCTAATGTAGGACATTACCTATTGTATATAAAATGTTTTAACTATTGCTGCCTTGTAAATTTAAGCTCTGGGTGGACCAACCACCCAAATCTCCACGGAACCTCTCTGAAATTTTGGCCCCAAGGGTCCGGTCAAACACCAGGTCCTAAAGATGGTATGGATTTTATGTTTGGCAATAGGTAAAAATAAGGGTAAAAACTGATATGTATTATTCGTGCAACTGCACAAGAAGTCAGAGAGGTGATCCCCCCCCCCCCCAACTAATGACCACTCTAATTAAATGAAAATACAGATGCTACTTTACCCCTGTTTTCCTGGTGGATAAGCATTTTTGATGATTCTTATGCCTTTGTATGGCTACAATAAAAACACCTGGACATCCTCATTTAAAAACTTTTTTGCATTCATGTCTTGCAAGTGAAGAAATGCAAAACTACTCCTCAAGTGGCATGTCTATATGAAACCTTTACAGCAGAGTTGCCTAATTAGTAAATACAAGTACTATCCTGTTGTGGAGTTTTTTTTTTTCATGCATGGCAATGCATGTATAGATGCTGGGGCTGGCCCGGACATGAGGGTACTTCAGCGCAGGGGCTGCCTGATGGCTAGTCCCACACTGGGGCACCATCATGCCCCAGCCATCCCCTCCACAGCACATTAAGCTAGGTTGGAGAAGACCTGGGCTGGCAGGCCGACCCTCCAGGCCCCCTTCCAGCTGAGGCTGTTCTGACTCAGCTCAGCGTGCCACAGTCTGTTGGCACTGGATTTATGACCCAGATCCCTTGGTCTGGGCAGACCCAACCCCTCAGACTGACTACAACCTCTCCATTCAATAACAGGAGAATTTTATTGACACACAGTGATAGCAGATAAGAATAATTCAAACAATTCTATATCTACCAGTCCCAGGGCTGTCATCGTAGTCAAGATACGTCTGACCAGTACATGAGCTTCACTCTGGGATTCTGTCTTGATTGTCAGGTACCACACTGGCCCATAACAGATAAGAGACTCTGCCACAGTGCCCAACTGCAGAGCCCTTGAGATTTCCAGCTTTGAGGAACAGACCAAATTAAGAGAAGACCAGAAAAGCCCAAATTAGGATGTGTGAATGTGATGGGTTTGTGAAACAAAGGAATATGTTGACAGGGCTGAATGTGGACAGTATGATGACCACAGGGAGATCAATCTGTGGTGCCCAGAGATGAAGAGTCATCAGAAGGGGAGAAAGAATACAAAAGGAGGGATTTCAGAGCAGCAAAGTGTCCACAAGAGGTGAAACGAAGGCTACCATGGACAGAGGGCATAACACCAGACCATCTCACCCACCCCACTGGGGAGTGGGGGTGGGCCTCAGCCTTCGATCTCCAGGCTGTTGACATGTCTTCAATATCCTAGCCTATGTGTCTGCTTGCTGCTTGCCTGGGTCAGGCACAGTGGGCCTTGAAGGCACAAACAGGCTTAAAAAAACCCAAACAATTAACCCTTGCTGCTGGCCTGGACCATTATTCTAATATATATCTACTTTACCTACAAGCCAATTCCCAAAAAGCAAACCTCTAAATAGCATTTTCTAGACATCATGGTCCTCGCCGCATACTCAAACAGTGCACCCAGGAGCAATAACCTCTGCACCAGAGTTTATTGCTTGAAATGGATTGCATATGTAAACACACGCAGTATAAAGAAACAAGAGGTGAAGCTGCGCTGATATCTCTGGGAAGCCAGAAGCTTCTTTCCAAAGTCTGGGGTATGCCAATGAGACACTTAATTCCATACCACTCACAAGTGTGAGTGAGGTAAGGTATTCCTTTGCAGCTATCTGCTTGTTCCCTATTCTTGGTGTCTAACATCTGTTGCCTTTAAAGGTGTCTCAAGAGTTTTAGATCAAAGAGCACTCAAGTTGTTCATCTTCTAGATCTTGACACCTGCTTCAAATGCTGTCACTGAACCTAGGCAGACAAGGTTCCTTGGGTGAATTTGATATCTTTTATTAGACCAACCCAAATAGTTGGAGAAAAGTTAGTGAGCAAGCTTTCGGGTTCAAAAACCCTTCATCAGGCTAAGGAAGTGTCAGCAGTTGGTGTGTGCTCTTCCTGGATGGAATGAAAAGTAAAGAAGCCAGGGGCTGGGCTGGGCGGGGGAGTCAGTTGCCAGGCAGATTATAATGTATCAAAAATCCAATGTCTATGTTTAGTCCCTGATCTCTAGTATCCAGCAGGTTGATGAAATGGAGCTCATAGGCTCGTCTCTGGGAAGTGCTGTGTAAGTTTCCCTTGAGGATCAGGACTGAGAGATTGGAGAGAGAGTGGCCCTCCTGTGAGAAATGTGCCCCCACCGGTAGTTGGGTGTTTCTGTCTTTGATGGATTTCGGGTGTGCATTCATTCTGGTGCGCAGTTGTTGTTTGGTCTCTCCTACATATCTTCCATCAGGGCATTTGGGGCATTGGATGAGGTATATCACATTTCTGGAGGTGCAGCTGTGAGATCCTGGGATGCTGATGGTTCTGTTGTGGGGTGTAGTAATAGTGGGGGTGGTGGAGATGTGTTGGCAGGTTTTGCATTTCTTGTCCTGGCGCGGTCTGGATCCTTTTGGTGTGTTCTGGGCTTGAGGAAGTTTGCTTCTGGTGATGAGGTTGGCGAGCTTCGGTGCCTAGGATGGGTGGCTCTGGGAAGATCTTTTTAAGAATAGGGTCTCTTTCTA
>NW_005843403.1:109284-109955 GCF_000455745.1 Alligator sinensis | reverse complement strand
ATAAAAAGGTTGGCATACTGTGGGGCCATTTTAGTGCCCATAGCTGTTCCCATCATCTGGAGGAAGTGTTGATTATTAAAAGTGAAATTGTTGTGTGTGAGGATGAAGTGTATAAGGTCAGTAATATCTTTGGGTCTGTATTCTGAGTTGTAATCTTGTTCCTGTAGATATGTAAGGCAGGCTTGGATGCCATCCTGGTGTAGAATGTTGGTATATAGGGTGGTAACATCCATGGTGGCTAGGAGTGTGTTGCTGGGAAGGTGGGCTATGTTTTTAAGTTTCCGTAGCAAGTCTGTAGTGTCTTGAACAAAACTAGCTCTGTGGGTGACAAGCGGTTTTAAAATTGATTCAATAAAACCTGATATTTCCTCAATTAGGGTCCCATGGTTGGATATGATAGGTCTGCCAGGGTTCCCTTGTTTGTGGATTTTAGGGAGCATGTAAGAAGTCCCCAGGTTAGGTAGCGGGGGGATTAAGGTCTGTAGTTTTTCTTGTAGTCTTGATGGAAATGATTTGATGGTATTGTTGAGTTTTTTGGTGAAAAGGGGAGTAGGATCTTCTTGTAGTTCTTTGTAGTAGGTGGTGTCAGAGAGCTGTCTGTTGGCTTCCTTTATGTAATCCTCACGGTTTAGGATGACTATGGCTCCTCCTTTATCTGCTGGTTTTATTAC
>NW_005843403.1:108338-108762 GCF_000455745.1 Alligator sinensis | reverse complement strand
CTTGTTCTTGGAGTAATTTGTTCCATTTCTTCTTTTTATGTAGGATGAATGCTGTAGAAAGTTTTTTGTAGTCTCTTTGTATCCACTGTATATTGTCAGGGAACATGCATGAACCCAGCATTTGAGTTTATAAAAACCCTAACAACAGTCATTGCAGTGTCATGCCATAGAGATGCACAGAAACATAAAGGAAGTTGGGCATGTTTGCGAGTGTGTGTGTGTGTGTGTGTGTGTGTATGTATGAATGTTACTCCACTGGTATTGTTGCATCTCAGCTACCTTTGGGTGCATCTTGCCTACCCTGCATTAAGCGGTGGCAGTTCCCATTCTGGTCCCTGTAGATGGGAAGAAGTGTGAACAGCTTGATGTCCTTCCAGGACAGATCCATGGGGGGGGGGGGGGGGGGGGGGGGGGGGGAGTGGCC
>NW_005843403.1:101595-108328 GCF_000455745.1 Alligator sinensis | reverse complement strand
TTGTTGTTTGAGACATTAAGTGACATGGCTACCTGTGAGTGACATTCGGTGACGCAGTGGCGGAGGAATGTGACCTTAATATGCACCATCACGCGGACAGTGCGTGATCGCTCATAGCCTAACCTGTCAGGAGTTATCCCTAGAGCGTGACTGGCCGGACCAGCATGCTGAGGCCTCCAGAGTGTTCCATCAAGGGGGGACCCTGATTGGCTAGGGAGTCTATAAAGGGGACTGCGCGCCTTGGCGTGGGTCCCCAGACGCTCCCAGACTCCGGTCCTTGGGATCAGATCGAAAAGACAGCCTGATCACCTGTCTGGTCGTCTGGACAGACCCCTAGGCTTCTAGCTAGATTACTAGCATAGGCCGCTATAGCTTACAGCTAGACCACACGCAATCCGGAACGCCCTGCGTGTTGCTCAGCCAGGCATCATACTTGTAGTGCTATTACTTTCGGCTGCAGTCGATCTTCACGACTACACCTTACTTGTCACTCGCCGCGACCCATCAGTTGTTCGTTTTTTTACCTGCACCACATCGTCTGTGTCCACCTGCTACTGTAAATAGTTCTTGTAATTAGTTCCTGTATTCATCAAGTTACTTCAACTCGTTAATCATCTTGTTGGCTCGTAAGTAAACTTATCAATTTTCTCCACCTACCATTAGTCTCAGAATCGCGCTCTTTCTCTCTCTCTCTCTCGTACACCCGGCATCCCCGAGCGTGTCTGGGTTGGTGTCACCACCCAGTGCCCCACTCGACACGCAACTGCGGCCGCTTCCCAAGCACTATCCGGGAATCATGGCCCACAGGGGGATGATGCTACTCAGACCTTTCATCTTCCTCAATGCGGGTAGATTTGGGTTAATCTTTCCAAACACACAGAAGATTCTTTAGTGAAGCAGGTTTTATTTGAATAGTAAAGCACAGAGGGAGTAATAGATTAAGGAAAATTAAAGAGGTGTCTTCCTGTATCCAAATTTCAGCTTTGGTTTGAATTACGAGTACAGGCTGTTAACTCTTAACCTCCAAAAAAAAAAAAAAAAAAAACCCAAAAAAGGAAAATGTATCTGCTATGTTCTTGTGTGTCCTTAGAAAGAAAATGCCTGTCTCTTCCTCCAATCAGGCAGAGAATTTCCAAGGATTCCCCTGCTGCAACCTTTTCAAAAGCGCTCTTGTTTCCAGCTCAGCATAGGTCTCAACTAATTAGCAAACTCATTATATGATATAGAGGCATTTCCTGGAGAGACAGCCTTCTCTCCAAACCTAATTCTCCTAAGATCCCGTTTGTAAAGGCATCCAGAGTCCATCCCGGTCTTCTCTCTCTAATGTTCACTAGAAACATATTAATTTATTCCCTATCTGCAGGGTGTCTTTTTGGCAGGGGATCACCTCAATTCCTGCTCCCTTTCTCTGCCCTTCTAAACTCTAACTTCTAAATTAGGAACAGAAACCACCTTTTGTCCTACATCTGAATGACCTCCATTCCCTTAAGATGCCTTGTTCCTTACATCTCTTATTCCCTGTCCTGGAAGAAGCTGTTATACTTTCTCCTGAAAAACTCTGACCAGGTTACAGAGAAGGATCTCCCCTTTGGGAAGGGAAGAAGCTTATGTTTCCAAACAAGTCTTGCAGTTTAAGGAAGCGAAGCTAATCAAAGCTTTACCTTTTGTTCCAGGACAACTCACCCTATTCTACTCCAAGCTGTATGAACTGTTTCATCAAGAGCATATTTATTTAATCCTCTTACTTTGCTGATCTCTATGCACGCAAGGCCAGGAGGCATCCTCTGAATAATAGAAGGTAGAATTATAGGTTAGACTCTTGACCAGAAAAGGTTTGTAATTCATTTGGAAATTAGAATGGAAAAACAAATGGGTTTGAGGCCTGTATATATACACACTACTGTGCTTCATATTAGATGAAATATTTGTGCAAGAACTCTGCTTGTTTGAAAAGTCTCTTTAGACCCAGGGCTAAATGTCTGATTCTAGCAAAACCTCTTTTGTGCAGAAATCTCTGCTTGTGGGTCTCTTTTTGGAACAGCCCCTTTGTGGTATGGAGTTAAGCACAAGGCAGGGCAGTAGGTTTCTGGTAGGGATGTGCAAATCGGGCCCTGTTTAATTTAGATTTGGCCCGAATTGGGTACAATAATTCGATTCATTGATTCGGATCACTGTCCCTGATTCGATTCGGCCAAATCCAAACTGAAGATTCGATGCTGATTCAGAGAATCAGCAATTTGGGCATAGACACAGCTTTAAATGTTTTTTCTACATACCTCAAGGTAGCAGGCATGGTTCATGATCACTGCGATGGAGCATCTCACAGGAGTGTGGGGGTTGTGGGGGAGAGTGCATGCTCAGTGAACAAATGTGGAAGTGGACTTGAAGTAGTTCCTGTAAACTTCCGCATCTGCTGGGGAGTGTGCTGGGGAGCCCCCCCTCAGCTCAGTGATTGGCCACGGGGGACGCCGGGTGCCCCCCCAGACCCAGGAGGCATCAGTTACTGAGCCGGGGAGGGAGGCATTGCGCTCCCCGGTGAACCCAAAAGCGGACAGGTGGTGCTTCTGGTCCACTACTGGGTCTGCTGCCGAGTGCACTGGGGACCCCCAGCACTTCTGTGAGACTCTCCATCTGCCCCGGCATTGCAGCATTCACAAGCCACCTGCTACCTTTGGTATGTAGAAAAAACATTTAAAGCTGTCTTTATGTCCGAATCACCAAATCTTTCTGAATCTCTCTCATAGATTTGGAGGGTTCTCTCTCAATCTACTGTGGAGATGTACTCTGTGCCCCTCAGTTAGAAATGATTGCCGATGTGTTCTTTGCTGCAGCACCTTTCCTTTGAATACATCAAATAATCTTGTGAATCTCTGGGGGGATCTCTGGGAGAGGTCGGGCATGACCAACAAGCATTTTGGTAGGAAGCCTAAGTCTTAGCCAGATGTTTCCACAACCAGGGCTTTGGGCACAAAAGAATAAAACCCAGGCAGATCTTGTGCTGCCATTGCTTTCTGGTTGTTGCAGAGTGGGGTGGCCATAGGCGATGTACACATCTGCTGTTGGTTGCATTTCCCAGGACAAAAATGAATAGATTTCAGGTCCTGAGTCCTGGCTATGCCTCCGATTTCTTGTCTGACTTTGGTGAACCCACATGCAACCTCTGTGCCTCAGTTTCTGCTTCTGGAAAGTGAAGCTGATGGCATTGATCTGGCTGTGCTGCTAGGAGATTGTGGGTAGATCTGCATGAACGGGGGCTGGCAAATTGTGTAGTCACCAGAGCATAGCAGTTTTGGGGCAGCCAAACTTTTTGTTTGGAGCAAACGGCTTTTGCCAAAAAACCTTTTGTATTCAGTTGTAGAAACAGTGCTTCCCCTCCCTTTCCTCTTGACATACTGTATTTTCTAGTATAGAATATGTGCTTTTTCTCAATATTAGTGCCCCCCCGCAAAAACAAAACAAAACAAAAATTAATATTTTAAGCAGGGGAACTGGGTTTGTTTGTTTGTGTTTTTGGTGGGTTTTTTGCTGGAAAATAAGCAAGCTTGGAGACATTTGGTGGACTATGCAGCTGCCACAATGGGATACTGTCTGTCTGGCTCAGCAAGCTGGAGGGACAGAGGCCTGTGTTAACCCTCTCACAGCCGTAGCTAGTGGCTGAGTACAGTAGCTTATGCTTGAAGCACCAAGTGAGCTGTTGGTGGTATCTTGATGAGGCTTGTGATGTAGAAACAACACTCTATTTACAGGAACTTATATAAAGAGTCAATTAAAATAAAGAACTGGCAGTCCTGCTACTTAAGGCGATCGCATTTTCAAAATGGAAAGGTGGAGCATATGCCCACCTCTCCACTCTCCCGTCCCCGCTCCCCTTTGCCGGCAGTGTGGCTGGAGTACAGCGGAGCGGGGCTGGATGTGGGTTGCGACTCGGGGCTCCTTGCCCTGCTGCCTTTCCCTGGGGAGCCCTGCACCAGCCCTGCACCCCCTGCCCACCCAGCAACAGTGGGGACAGCAATGGTCTGGCGTGATGGCCCCCCGCAGCTGCTGCACCCCAAGGGGTGCATCGCAGTGGTGGCACAGGGCTCCCCAGGGTAAGGCAGCAGGGCAGGGAGCCCCGAGCCCACAGTGGACAGGACGTTCCTGCTGCCTGCTGTCTCACCCAGCCTGTCTTTAGGATGCTACACTTCCTGGGCACCCTCTGCTCTCAGGAGAACTTACTTTATGTTGCAAACTGACCACGGCCCTGTAAAAATCCTCCCCGCCTTCCAAAAACAAGGTGAGTGTTTTATTTGTGGTTGCACTGTATGCAAGAAAATATGGTTCTCTGCATCTATAACCTAGCAAGGAAGATTCATCCTCTAGGCCTAATTTTGGGTGACATAGCCTGGGCTGTGAGATGAACAGACCAGGACTTGTGAAAGCAGAGTCAGAAGACTTCCAGGGGTTGGTTTGGGGGCTGACTGTAGGTGGGTTGCTCTTAGCAAGGTGCCATCATGCACAGAGCCCTAGACTTGCATGGCAGAAACTATTTTAAATTGTGCCAGATAGTTGAGTGCTAGGGCACGCCCTTTAATTACACGTGCAATCACTGGTTTGCAAAAGAAGCCTTATAAAGAGGGAGCACTGAGTCTTTAATGTGGAGATCATAGCACTCATTTTCCTTCTCAGCCTGGAAAAAAAAAATGTTGCGGGGGAAATGTTGAATGCTGCACACAGGGATTTAGCTTTGTCTCTTTCTCTCATTAATGTTAATGGGAGTCATATTGCTAAGTCCCCACGTGGAGCAGTTCAGGTTTACCCCTAATTTTCCACCCGCTGCACAAATCCTAATGTGAGAATGCAGAATCAAATTTGATGTCAATAATTAATTAAATCCCAGGACTGGTTTCACTGGGCGGCTGCAGAATTACTTTGTTAACCTGCTACAGAAATGTAGCAGTGTAGAGTTTAAATGCCCAGGCACGTCAGCTTTACCTTAACCTTTTTTTTTAATATATGGCTTGTTTAGATACGCTGCAGTAGTTGTAATTTGCTCATATATTGTGTGTGGCATCACAGAAACGTCAGGTCTTCATGGGATGGAAATGGGGGAAAAAATGGTTTCTCACAGAAAGTCAGAAAATAATGTAAAAATATTTTAAAAATGAGCAGATTATGTTCAACTTGTTGTTTAATACACTAGGTCTCCCATCCCCTCTTCCCCCTCCAGTATATAACTATTATATAAAGCCAGTGGAAACTTGATTTGAATTTGATAAGGTGGAGAGGAAATGATGTTCTTCTCTCCCTGAATGCTATTTTTGGTTTGGATGAAGATAATGATGTACTCTGCTAGAATGATAAGAAGGCTGGCTCCTGATTTACTTTTACCACAGTGTTGGTATGTGACCAAGTCCACCTGGCATGGAGGGGAGTAAAGAATATAGAGGATTTTTTGCATAGAAAAAGAGATTCATGCTTTAACTGTTTTGTGTTAACTTTATTGCAGTAATTAGTGCAGTGAGTTTGCAGTTGGGGATGTATAACAACGTCCTGTACCTGATATATGCATACACGATTTGAGATAAAAGCTGTTCTTGAAGATGAGGCTTTCAGTGTTTCTACTCCAGTAAATCTGAAGGTACCTTTTTACATAATCTGACATGTCTTGGTCTTTCAACATCCTGTGTTTTTCACGTCCCTTTGTCAGGGTATGTTAAAGAATTCCCTTTTAAATTGCATGAGCCGCTTACATTGATATATTCATAATACGCTTACAGAGTTTAAATGATAGACTCTAGCATTCTTTTAAAGAAGTGTGTTATCAGTAATGCTACGACTGGAAAGGAGTGGAGGGGTGAGAGAGACATGGAGGTGGAATATGTGTCTGTTCATTTTTCAGAGGTTCCCTGGAGCCCTTAAACCATTTTTTTCCCCTTGCATTTAGCAAATACCAGTGTGACTGCCAGAACTTGAATATTGGTGTCCCTGGGTGTATCTACATGTGCATTAGATCCAGGAGCAGTTTACTTGTGAGTAAACTACTCTTAAGTAAACGCTCCTGTCACAACCCAAGGGTGTGATTTTGTGTGCGCGCGCTTCGGCACTGCTAAATTATTTCCCGCCACGAGGAGCTTTCTTTGCAGGGTGCATTTCTCAGTTGCAAAGAGAAAACCCCGGTGCAAACGAGTTCCCGCCACCCGCATGCAAAGTTGTGTCCCACTATTGGCCAGTTCTAAATTATTCCCACGTGGTGGCTAGTGATTGGCTTGCTAGCCGTATAAGAGGCTTGAGCGGTTTCCGCCCAAGTTGGAGGACTCCACAACCATCTCGTGGAGGAGGAGGACTTCACATCTCATGAAGAACTCTAAGCGCTGCGGAGCCTAACGGACCCAGCGCGTGCCTTAAGAAGGCTACAGGGGTCTGATCAACCCCTCTGGCCCCTCCCCGTCGCCGAGCGCGATCCCTCGACGAACCCCTTCCCTGCGCGCAACTTCCACGGAGCCTAGCCAGCTCCGTGTGTGTGTGTATGCAGAGCTCTGTCCGAGTTATTTCAAGAGGCTCGAGTTTCCTGCGGATCTTGTTCGAGTTCGTGTTGTGGAGCCTAGCAAACTCCACGTGTCTGTCTGTAACTGCAACGCAAGCAAGTTTTTCCTGCCTGCACAGCGACCATCTACGGTGTAAGTAAAATAATCTTTAATCAACCGCTATGCGTCCGTGCCTAATTCTAGTCCGCCGGCCTGCATTCCCCGACCTG
>NW_005843403.1:76817-101491 GCF_000455745.1 Alligator sinensis | reverse complement strand
GAAGTGGGAGCAGATTTGCCACTAATGGCAGCAAATTGCTCCCACTTCCTAGGGCCCTACAATGGGCCCCTGCTGCTCCCCCTTGGTGCTAGCCTGTAGGCTGGCAGGGAGCACTGGGCCATGAGATGGCTATCACCTGGCCGTGGATGGGACTTTGCTCCCTGCCCCTGGGGGTGCTGCCTGCTGCTGGGGCAGGGCCACTTCCCCTGGCTCCAGCAGCAGGGAGTTCCTGGCCCTGGCTCACTGATCAGAGGCAGGGAACTTGGAGAAAGCTGCAGGGGAGAGAGGCAGGTCTCAGCCCTCTGCCCAATCCATCGGAGAGACGGGTATTGGCTAGCTTGCTGCTAGCTGCCCCACCAGTGGATCAGGGCAAGGGGCTGGGATATCCCCCACCCCTGCAGCTCTCCCCAATTCTTGTGCTTTGATCCCCCAATTAGGGCACAGGGTTGGACCTGTCTCTGACGAGGACAGTTCCCAACCCCCACTCTGTAATCACAGGATGGGGGCTGCAGAGCCTGTTCCCTGCTCAGCTCCTTGATCCTTAGCTCCCAGCACTGGCCCCGTAACTGTGGAGCTGGTGCTGGGAGCTCCCTGCTGGTGGGGGCTGGGGAGTCTGTTCCCTGCCCAGCTTTGCCATTGCGGAGCTGGGTGGTGAACAGTTTGGGGATCCTGTTCCCTGCTCAGCTCTGCGATCACAGAGCTAGTTAGGGAACAGACTGGGAAGCCTGTTCACCACCCAGCTCTGCAATCACAGAGCTGAGTGGGGGAACATGCTCTCTAGTCTCCATCCCATGATCGTGATCTTGGAGCAGGGGGGCTTGGAGCTTCCTGCTGCCCGGGCAGGGGGACATAGTCCCTGCCTGGGCTCTGGTGGCACAGCCCAGCTCAGCAGCAGGCAGCTCCCGGGGGCATGGAGCAATCTCCCACCCCCTGATGACCAGCTGACTGGGAGCAGATTTGCTCCTGGTTAGGCATCTACATGAGCGCTATTGTGCAGCAAGTATTCACAAGTAAATTTGCTACTGCATTTGCAGGTAGCAAATTTACTCACAGTCAGTGAGGTTTACTGCACAGTAAGCATGTGCACTTGTAGACACACATGCTTACTGCGTAGTAAACTATGCTACCTCTCAGTAATGCGTCTCGCTTAGATGCGCCCATTTAGTACAGTCATACCTGGACAACAATGTTGCTTTCTTTCCCTTTAAGTTTGATAAATAGAAACTCTAATATGATCTGTGTGTCCTGGTACTGTATCAGCTAGCCCAGGAGAATCGTTCAGTGCTTGACTCTTCAGGGTCATGATACATTGTGAAGCAGTAGCATAGTGTAAATAAGGGTGGTGGGGAAAGAAGGCCAGAAACCAGGAGCAGATGCCTAAAAGGTACATGAAGTTGAAGACAGCAAAAAAGAATGCCTTACTTCTATGGAGAGGAGTATGTTGAAAATATCATGTGGAAAATTGAGAGTGCTCCTTAAGGCCTGGGATGCTGTAGTTATTTGCTGCAGCCTGCCTGATTTTATTTGGAGCAGATGATCCATCTGGCACACATCCACGATCAAAGTCTCCATGCAAAAGAATGCCTCAACAGTGCCCTGCCAAGCTCTGATTATTGGCTCAAAATCATGGCACTTGCAGGTGTTTCTTGTATTACACTACTGTACACATCCCTGGTAAGGTCCTGTTTGGCATCTTGTGTGCAGTTTGAGGCATAGAAGTGCATAGGCTGGATGGAGCTTCCTGGGCAATTGAGTTCAGTCCCTAGTTGTTCTGACCCCCTGTATTAAATGCAGATGAATTTAAAAGGGAACAAGTAGAGGGGAAGGGGATGCTTGGATGACTAGGGGTAATGAGGATCTTGGCTTATATAAGCTTGGCTTGTATAGTTTCGAAAACCAAGTTTGAGGAGAAGAGCACGGTTATGCTTTATAAATGCATTTAATGGGTGAACACTGGAGAAGGACAAGAACTGCATGAGTAAAGAGGCGGTATTGATACAAGATCAAAGGAGTGCAACTTGGACATGGACAACTCAGATTGGAAATGAGAAGGTCTCTAAACATGGGAGGAAAGAGGACCCAGGAAACTTCAGGCCCGTTAGTCTTACCTTGGTCCTGAGGAAGCTCTTTGAGAAAATTATCCAGGAGCACATCTGCGAGGGGCAAGCAGGGGAGATTATGCTTAGGGGCAACCAACATGGGTTCATTAGGGGCAGGTCCTGTCAGACCGACCCAGTGGCCTTCTATGACCAGGTCACAAAAGCCTTGGATGCAGGTGTCATGGTGAACGTAGTCTTTCTGCACTTTAGGAAGGCCTTCAACACTGTCTCTCACCCCATCCTCATTAAGAAACTAGGTGTCTGTGGTGTCGACACCTACACAGTCAGATGAGTGGCAAACTGGCTGGAGGGCTGCACCCAGAGAGTGGTGGTGGACGGGTCGTTTTTGACCTGGAGGGCTGTGGGCAGTGGGGTCCCCCAGGGCTCGGTCCTCGGGCCCGCGCTGTTCAACATCTTCATCAGTGACTTGGACGAGGGGGTGAAAAGCACTTTGTATAAGTTCACAGATGACACTAAGATGTGGGGGGATGATCTTCCAAGGTCCCTTCTGGTCTTACAATCTATGAATCAATTAATCTAGTCTCTGGTTTGTGTCAGCTGAGTCCCACACTTTCTTGTGGCATAATACAAAGCCACCCACTTCCTTGCATGTGTTGATGTCAGTCTCCTGGCCACAGTAATTGAGACATAATCCAGGGACTGAAAATATAGTTCAGCAGATTCATTAGTTTCTGTGCTGCCTCTCTGACTTGCGTTTGCTTGGTTTTGTCTGCAGCAAATCTTGCATTCCAATTGCAGTGGCATTTTTAATTTCCATCCAAGATACCTGGCAATATTCGACGATCCGTTATTTGATCATCATTTTTTTTGACCTTTCATTTATTAGAACCCCCATTCGTGTGATTAAATTTTGATATGTATTTTTTGGACTGAAGGCCGAAGTAATGAATGTGAATAAAGAAATTAATATAAGGCAACGGTGCAAGTGTTAGCATAGAAACAAAATGTATTCCTTCTTTATCACTTTCCCTTGCATGGTATAATAAAACTAGTCTTCAGAATATTCTTTAAAATTAATGAGATATTATGGGAATGGAAAGCATTTAAAGACCTTCCCATATTGATAATGTTATTCTCTCAATATGATGGGAATAGAAATGCAATTAGGTCTTGTGATTATCTCATGCTTCAGGTCAGATTTTGTCCCCCTACTCTATCTGTGGCAGGTTTGGGTGCTTTTGCAGTCTTTGGGCAATATGGCTCTGAACTGAGGGTTGATTGTGCGGATTATGTTGTATTGATTGTGTAGTTTTCAGAATAGATTAGACAGGTACTTGAATTAAATGGTTTGGGTGATCCTGTCTATAGCAGGGGGCTGGACTAGATGACCCGGGCAATCCTGTGACGATTCTTGCTGCAGCTGCTTCTGGAAGCAAGCTCCGGCCAATCACTGCAGCCGCTCCCAGAAGTGGCCCCAGCCACTCCTGGAAGTGGCTGCAGCGATCACAGTGATTGGCTGGCACTTGCAGGTGGGGCACCGGCACTCCCACCTGCCCCCCTGCCCATTGCCTAAGCGGCGAGTGTGGCCAGTCACGGGGTGCAAATGCACCCTCTACG
Source organism: Alligator sinensis (assembly GCF_000455745.1). Classification (NCBI taxonomy): domain Eukaryota; kingdom Metazoa; phylum Chordata; order Crocodylia; family Alligatoridae; genus Alligator; species Alligator sinensis. Next base: position 97,814 of record NW_005843403.1, on the reverse strand, counting down.
CGTCGCCACTGCCTCCCCCCACAATTGTCTTCCTAATTTCCAGATATTTCCTTTTTTACAGATACCCTCTTTTCTACCTTGAATTACTAGGACTGTAGAGTCTCCCTGATTCACCTTTGGCTCCTTCCCCTCACTGCTTTTTACCCGCTCCCTTCCCTGTTTTACCTTTTGTTTTCCTAATTTCTACCTATTTACATTCTCACTGACTTCCTGCCACAATTTTAACTTCTCTCACTTCTTGGCGTCTCAGACCAGCAGTGACTGCCTATGCCTGACGAAGGGTGACAGCACCCAAAAGCTTGCTAAGAACTTTTTTCCAACTACTCAGTCGGTCTGATAATAGATATCACATGTACTCGAAGAGCCTTGCCTGCCTATGTTCTTCGACCAACACAGCTACAATCAAAAACCCAACAACTTCTCTAGGTGGTCTGCTCCAGTGCTTGGCCACCCTCAGAGTCAAAGTCCCTCCTAATCTTCAGCCTTAATTACCTCTGCTACATCTTGGGGCCACTGCTCCTAGTCCTGCCCCCTGTGGTCAGGGAGTAAAGCCCATCTCCGTCTTCTGTGTTATTGCCCTTCAGGTATTTGAAGACTTATCAAATCCTCCCCTTAGTCTTCTTTTCCCTAGACTAAATTACCCTAGTTCCTACATTAAGTCTTTCTTCTGAGGCCCCTAGTAATTTCTGTTGCTCTGCCCGGGACTCTTTCCAAACTGTCCACATCTGTCTTGAAGTGACGGGCAGAAAAACACACACACCTGTGTTAAACAAGGGAGTTAATTTTTAAATTCTGGTGCACATGCAGGAAGCATACCTTCACTGTGTGGTGTCTGATGTGGTGTCTGCGATGGATGACGTTGTGCGTGGCGTTAAGCATAGAATCATAGAAAGTTAGGATGTGAAGGGAACTCAGGAGGTCACATCTAATCCAACCCCCTACTCATTGGACCAGCCCCAACTACATTATCCCAGCCAAGGCTTTGTCTAGCCAGGCCTTAAAACCCTCCAAGGATGGTAATTCCAAAACCTTTCTGGGTGACCTGTTCCAGTGCTTTGCTACCCTCTTTGTGAGAGTTTTCTTCTAATCTCTAATCTAAACCTCCCTTGCTGCAACGTGAGCCCATTGCTCCTTGCCCTGCCATCTGCCTCCACTGAGTCCAGTCCAGCTTCATCCTCTTTGCAGCCCCCCGGCAGGGAGGTGGAGGCTGCTATTTAATCCCCCTCGGTCTTCTCTTCTCCAGACTAAATCAGCCCAGCTCCCTCAGCCTCTTCTCACAAGTCATATGCCCGAACCATTTCCGTTGCCCTCTGTTAGTCTGTCTCCAATATGTCCACATCCTTTCTGTAGTGGGGTGCCCAAAACTGAATGCAGTAGTCCAGATGCCAAAACTGGGCACAGGACTCCAGATGTGGCCTCCCCAGTGCTGACTAGAGGGGAAGAATCACTGCCCTCAATCTGCTGGCAACGCTCCTACTGATGCAGCCCAGGATGCCAGTAGCCTTCTTGGCACCAAGGACACACTGCTGGCTGCTGTTCAGCTTCTTGTCCCCTGTCTCCCCAGGTCCTTTTCTGCAGAGCTGCTGCCCAGCCAGCCAGCCAGCCCCAGCCTGCACCACTGAGATTGTTCATGAGATTGTTCTGTCTTAAGTGCAGGACTTTGCACTTGTACTTGTTGAACCTCATGAGATTTCTTTTGTCCCAATCCTCCAATTTGTCTAGGTCTACAGTCTTAGCTCTACCCTCCAGCATATCTACTACTCCCCCCAGCTTGGTGTCATCTTCAAATTTGCTGAGGGTGCATCCATCCCATCTTGCAGGCTGTTGATGAAGATATGAACAACCCCCCCCCCACCCCCCTGCTCTCCTTCCTTCCTTTCCTCCAGATCCTGAACTCAATCATCTCATGCTCCATTATGTCCAAGTTGCCATCCATTGTGCATGTGGTGCCTGATGTTGCTCATGATGTATGGTGTGCGATGTTTTGGAGCCTTTTAAATGTGGGGGTTCTGCTCTCACTATTTGGGATATGGCGATGTTCTGGTGGTGATGCGGTGGCCTCCCTGCATCGATCCATCTTTGGCTTTGAGACTTGAGGTCTTACACAGTTTGTCTTGGGAAATTTAAAGGTGGAATCAACCAGAGTTGACTGAAGCCAGTCCTTGTGCTTACACTGTTCTATGTGCATAATTATAGGCTGTAAGAAATTGGGGGAGGACTATAGCTGATGGAGAAACACACTTGTTCAGTTTCCATGACACCAAAATTAAGTATTTTTTCTTCAGTCCCAGGATGTCTTCCTCATTCCAGTATTGGGTGACTGGTTTCCCAGTGTGCTGTTGGTTTACATGTCACAGCAGTGGGTTTGCTTTTCAGGGCTATGTGGTTAGGTGAGACATGCTCTTTGTCCCTGGGCAGACAGTCTTGTGTTTGGGTACCAGAAAACACGTTCAAATCTGCTGGCATGGGGGTGGTGGCCGGGAAAGGGTGGGTTTGGGTGGGTACTTGTATTTGCACCTCTGCAGGCAGTCTGTAGCCGAATCGTCTACTGTGGTCCCATGACACAGCTTGCTGAGGATGGCTGAGGGGAGCTCAGGGTGATAGGCATTGATGTTCACCAGGAAGGTCCACCAAGACTTGTGGAGGACAGCAAGAGCACGTAGCAATGTATTTTGGAAGGGGCAACAAGCCCAGCCTGCTTTATAACGTGAGAGCACTTCCAGTCACTGACATCTCATTCTCCTATCCCTAGCAGGTGTGCGCACAGCTCTCAGGGACAGAAATGGAGTTACTGGTGTCTTGCTTTCTGCATGCCTTTTCATGTGCCAGAATAATTTTTTTGTAAAGGGGGGGAAAAAAAAAACCCTGAAATAGTTTTGTGCTGTATATAGGGTGGCCACTGACACATTCCCAGAATACAGGACGTCCCCTTGGGGAGGGGCTTCTCCCTTTGCCCAATCAGCACTCAGGAGTGGGGCTACTGGGCCCCTTGATCAATCAGCAGCCATACCTGGGGCCACCATAAAAGGCCACCCCACTCCCACACTGGAAACCTTGCTTCTTCAGGCTATGCACCATGCTACCTCTAGGCACAGCCAATAGAATTGCAAAACCAAATGATTGGCATATATTTCCACCAATGAACTGAAAAATGAGACTTTTTGCAGTCTATTCCTCATACAGGAATGGACAGGGGACAAACATTTTAAAAACAGGATGGTCTGGTAAAAAACAGGACCGCCACCCTGGCTGTATGTAGGGCTTGAAGAAGTGTACAAAATACCTGCAATGCTCTGCTGGGGATAGATGCCCAGGGTGGGCTTTAAGAAGTGCTTTCTTCCTAGTTTGCATGGTGCATGGTTGTGTGTGTGTAAGGGCGTGTATCTAAGACAGACACCAGCTGTCCTCCTCCCCAATTTAAGAGCATTTAGGGGAAACGAGCACCAGTTGTTTAACAGCATGTCCTGCTGATTTCACAAAATAAAGGCAAATGTAATGAGTCAACAGGTACACAGTTACCAGGTGTGGTCATCCCCACGGGGCTGGCAGGCTAAGGGTGCAAGAAGAAGAAGTTGGGCACTCTGAGATGAAAGGCTGCAGGTGGAGGCACACTTAATGATCTTCTTGGGGACTGGGCCTCTCTGTGGTCATTTGTATGCCCTGGCTTTCAGGTGGATCTTTGTGTTTGGAGTCCAGGTTGATCCCAGAGTCTCTGCCATCATTACCTACTCCAAAGACGGACACCTCAAGCTGTGAAAACGTCCCGTAACAAAAGCAGGTCCATTTCCTTCTGACATGGATACACAGTTTGACTATTGTCAGTGGCCCATATATCTTTGCTGTCGTATTAGGGGATCCTAGATCCTTGCTTTTGATCCAGCTTTGCACAACCTGCTAGCTGTGACCTGGCTTTATTTTATTTTATTTTATTTTATTTTATTTTATTTTTTTCCTTTTTAGTGATGGTTTCAAACCTCCTTCCTATTTCTTCTCTCCTGGCAAGTTTCGAACGACAAAAGATTTTTATAGTAATTTCAGCCAGAGGCTGTGAGAAGAGTCCTGAAACATCTGGATTTGTCAAGATCTAGTGTCACCGACCGCTAGCTGTACTGCCACAAGTATGGTTATGGAAATGCCAGTGCTCTGAGCTATGCTATCACTTGCACTCAATTTGCAGCTCAGTCCATTATTTGACTCTGCCAAGGGTGAGACTTGGGTGAGATACAGTATCTGTGCCCCCCATGCTTTAGAACAGACCAGGTTTATAGTAATGATGGTGAGAAAATTCATATCAAAGGTGCTTCATAACATTTGTTGAGACAGGAAAGGCTGATGAGTAATACAGCCTAGGAATAAAAGGGTAGGAGTCTTATCTCCCATAAGCCACCCAGTCTAAATATGAGGAATTAACTGGTCCTCTGTTTGCAAATAATTTGTATCTTATTCTTATACCTACAGGCCGCAGCTATATGAGATGCTGACTGCTAAGTTGTTGCTGCGCAATCATTTAGTACTTGTATATCCAAGTACTAAATAACTGCGCTGTAGTGTCTCTGCACAGCTTCGTGGTGACGCTGACTCAGCAGTAACTTATTAGTACTGTTCAGTAGTTCGTTAGGACTGTGCAGTAGCGCTGCATCATGGTTCGTGCCCTGCGATGCTACTGCAGAGTAGTAATGAGTTACTGCGCAGTAAGTGTCTCATGTAGATGCGGCCAATGACTCCTAAGAGACCAGATTGAAGTGAGGTGCATCACTACGGCACCGGTATAGTGCCGGTGTTATGTGAAACGTAAAGAAGAACAGACTTACTTTGGGGCTGGTGTACTGGACCTATTAAGAGCACTACCTGGGCTTGCCCTGTTGCACCCTTCTGTGTCGAAGGGTCATCGTTCTCTCCTTTCCTTGAGCACCAGGAAACACACTTTAGACTGATGGAGTAAAGTGGAGTTCACAGAGAATGTCATTCTTCATGCCTGGTCCTGGCTGAACCTGCATAGCACCAGGTTTACATTTACCGTGACCTGCTTAGTTGGTAAATTCAAGAGCTAGAAGAATGAGAATCTCTTTGAGATGCTGCTGGTGGTCTGGATCTAAAAAGGGAGATAAATGAGGAGAAGGATGAGAACTGGCTGGCGTTGGGAAGCAATCTAAGGAACGACATTTTAGGAGGCTGTTGGATCATGGCCTCATTATTTCCTTTTATTGCTGCACTGAGCTGCACTTCGGAAGTTAATTGCAGCTGCCTCAGTCAGGAAGACCACCAAAAGTTTTTTTAGAAATATAAATCTGCCTCCCTAACTGACAGGATGACTGACAGCTTCATTTAAACTCATCCTATCGTTCCAAATGCGGTGTTTTATCTGCACTGAGTTTCTCATGTCTGATGTTTAAAAATAATTTCAAATGCAGTCACTATTTTTAAGCCTTGGCAAACCTGATGATGGGCTGATCTGAAATGATGCTGGTTTGCCTAATAGCTCGGGGGAGGAGGGGGGCGGGGAGTTGATGCGCTCCGCATTGGGATTGCAGCATCTCTCCTAGAATATTTTACACAGTTGTGTTGCTGTATTAAATAACCTCCCAGCATGAAGGCAGACTTTTCTCTTTGTTTCTCCAGGAAAACAGAAGCATAAGTATATGTTTTGAGTTACAGTTTTGCAATGTAAATATGCTCTAACCCAGTAACATCCTTGGGTTGGACTAATTGGTGGATTGCGAACATGTTCCCTACAAAAAGTCATGGGGGAAGAAGTAAAAATCCAGACATATTGTACCCTGCATCAGCAGATCATGAAGTCCGTTACAGACTATGGAAATGCTGCAAACTCCCTAATTATGATACTGGGCTATAGCGTATGTTTTATTATTCTATGAACTTTTGGCAGAATATTTCCCCGTGGTCTACTACGGGTCGTTTACCATCCTTAAACTACGTTGATTATCCAATATGTACAGACGATTTGCAAAATTCAATTACAAGATAAGGCCATTTTTCCATCATTTTGTAGAAAGGTCTTGTTCTTAGAGGCTAACAAAACTAAATTGGCAGTATATTCTTCTACACTCGCCTCTTCCTACTCTACATTGCTGTTAATTGTGTGTGCTGAATTCCTGATGCTAGCAACCCCTGTCTTCAAACCATCGGTAAGGATGTCCTCAGTTCCTGATGTCAAAACTTAATTTCTTCCTTTCTGCTTTGCGGTGTCATTTCCACTGTCAGATACATTTATCTTTCTACATCGCTGCTAATTTTTATCTTTGATTCCCAGTAATCCTCCACACTGAACACTGAGTGTACTTTCTAGACATTGCAGATTTTCTAATTGTAGGGCTGCTGTCATTCAAGATCTGTTGGGATTTGCATTGTTTGTTTCCATTCCATAGCACCTATCCAACGTACTTAGTCACTTCTAAAAAAAAAGTAAATTAGTGGTATTGAGTGCAAAATTTAAAAATTAGGAAGCCAGGATTTTAAAAGCCTATAATCTCAAATGCTTTCCAGTCACAGACAGCAGAAACATGGCACACATGAACAGCTGAGCCACTGGTTTATTTAAGATAAAATTGCTACAAGTTATTTTCCATTCTCCATAAGCTCCTTTTCCTATCCGAATGTATTGTTTCTTGGTAAAATATGTCCAAAAACCCCTCTTTTTGCAGAAGCCCTATATTGCTGATGAGCTAGTGTAGCTTACATACGATTGTATGAGCCCGTGTACAGCTCAAGTGTAGATAAGAACATGTCTAAAGTCAGAATTGAGGCATCTTGGATGTAATTACCCATAAAGGGAAAACTGACATTTATGTTAACGGGCTTATGTTACATAACCAGGGCAATAGAAACATTAATGGTTGCACATAATTGGGAACGTGGGGTTGTGCCACCTGCTTTATGTGTCTCTTCTAAAATTACTAACAGCTTAGTATATCATAGAGTCATAGAAAATTTGAGTTTAAGGGAACTCAGGAGGTCACATCCAGTCCAACCCCTTGCTCCAAGCAGGACCAGCCCCAACTACGTCATCCCAGCCAAATCTTTGTCTAGTTGGGTCTTCAAAACCTCCAAGGATGGAGACTGCACCACCTCTCTGGGTAACTTGTTCCAGTGGTTTACTACCCTCCTAATGAGAAAGTTTTTCCTACTATCTAACCTCAACTTCCCTGAATATCTTCAGTATTGACTCGCACAGCAGAGTACCATCGGCTGGACCTGGTTCAGTATCTGTCAGAGGGGCCCAGTTCCAGTACGTAGGCACGTAGTTCGGCTTCTCTTGTGAGACTGTCAAGCCCAAGAGGTTGGTATGTTTGTAGAGAAGAAAATTGTAAACGCTTGAGTTGAAAGAGCTGGAGTTATGAAGTTTAAATGTTCTGCTAATTAAAGATCTGAGTTTTAATTCTTTACAAAACAGATAGACATCCAATGCTAGGCAGACATCCAATGCTAGGCATACATATTAATGACTTTTTGAAAATGCAGCTCCTGATTAAAAGAAAAGAAGAAGACTTATACCACAGGCTGCTGCAATTAGTTCAGCAGAAATATTAATTAGTTCCTTTCCAGAGTAGAAAATTCAAGCTAAATCTGTAGCTCTTTGCTTACCTTACCTTTATATACGCCCATGAGCTGTGTTGGACGTGACAGATTTGGGCTGGCGTCTCCACGGTCTTTATACCACGTGCTCCCCCATGTACACGCATTAATTTAAAATATAGTGAAATCATTTAGAGCAGAATTACACTCATTGCGCTTATGAAATAGCACAACCTAATACCATTTTGACAACCTGCAAAATACTGAATGGCATGGACTGATTTTAAATTAAGTAGATGAACATGAAATGTGTTAAAATATCCCAACAGAGGGCTTATTTGCCAGCTGTTTGATTGTTTTACTCTGGCATTATCTACAAAGCAATTACGCATGAATAAAAAACTTCTTGAGTGGCTTTCAAGGAAATATTGACCACTAACATTTTAATTAAGGCCCATTGAAGAAGAAGCGTTTAAATCAACAAGATGAACAATGGCAAAGCAGGTTGGGTTTCAGAAAAGGAGGCTTGTTTACCGTTCTCCAAATAATATCGCCAGTCTGTGCTCTTGACTGAAGTATAAACCATCCCTGCACATTGATTTTCTCCTTTGTTTCCCAAGAAAATTAATTGACGAAGAGACAAACCCTTAAAATAAGCTCAAAGCAACTGATTCATCCACAAATAAAAACATGTTGCCTTCCAGGGGTGGATGCAGTTAGTAGCGCTGTAGGGAGCCATGGGGTGGTTTAGGATGATAGTTTAGATGCCTCATTGCCATGTGAACCGGTTAATTTTGCAGGCCTGGTCTGGAGAATTTTTGATATTGCTTATTGCATAGTGTTTTTGCACTGGTCTTTGTTTAAATGGGAGAGGAGAGGTCCACTGGCAGGCGTATAGGCTTGCCCTAACAGCTGCTACCAGATGGAGGAGATAGAGCGTCTGGTTGCTGTTTGCTGATGAGCGACACATCTCTCTCCCACTCTGTGTCTATGCACACGTGCACCTTTCCCCACCCTGGAGATATGGAGAGCTTTCTTCTTCTCCGACCTCTCTATAGAGATGCTGTAGGGGATAGGTAAAGGTGGTCTTTCCTTTTTATCTCTCAGCCCCGGTTATCTGTCCCTACATCCTGCTCTTCCAAATAGCCTCTTACCTTTGGGCAACTGCTGTTGCGACCTCCTCTTGTTGAAACCAACCTGGTGAAAATGGAACGGATACCCGTAAGGAACAGGGGGGATATTTACCTGGATTATTTTCTAGACTCATCAAGCTAGGCCATTGGGTGAGTAGAGCCACCTTCTCTCTGAAAAGTGAGGCTGCTTGATTGCTGCAGCTGGCAATGGCATCCAGGTCCTAAATCTGAGGATGGTGGTCAGGTCATGCCTGCACTTTCTCTTTGATGAGCTAAAAGGCTGAAGCAGCCTGGCATCAGTCATAATAAGGAGTCCTGGAGCCTGCCACATTTTCCAACTCTTAAACATCCTCATTAGCTTTTCCTGGAGCCCTCCCATCTCTGAAAGGGCGATGATGATCCTCAACTCCATGGCTATTAAGATATACCATTGGCAAGCAGCTCACCCAACACACTGTTTATGTAGGGTGCTTTGTTCGTAACGTGTGGAGATATTGAGTCTGCTGCTGAGCACCTTTTTGAGCCACCACCTCATTCACAATCTTGGCGCTGGTGGAGCAGGAGAGATTCGGAGGGGCTTTTTTCTCGGCAGCGCTGAGGTCCACCTCCGGATTCGGTCTCCAGGGCCTATCCCCACAGCGGCCAGTGCATGGGTGATATTATCACCCCACCCATGTTATATAAAACTCTTTCAGGGTAAATAGCAGCTTATGATTCAGCGGATGGCATTTCTCTACTCTTTTAGTAAGTCTACAGTAACAACACTCCTCATAAACAATTAGACACCTGGCTCTAGCAGGGGGATTAATGTATGGTGCTTATACTTTTATGAGCATTTAGAAGTAAAACAGCTGTTTATTACCTATTTTACATTGCAACCTTTGTGTGTGACGCATGCATTTGAATAGTTTCAGCCAAGTGAGAATCACTCCAGTGCCCGCTCTGATTTTGGAGATCACGTTGTCTCTTTTTGGCATGAGCCACTTAAGACCTTGTCCAGTTACCGCTCATTAAGTGAGAGTGAAATTGTGTAGCTCATGACCTGTGCAGATACATGCAGTACCTGGTAAGAGTGCTCCTCTGTAAGATGGGATATTGGTTATAGCCGTGTTGGTCGAAGGTCATAGGCAGACAAGGTTCTTTGGGTAAATCTGATATCTTTTATTAGACCGACTAAAATAGTTGAAAAAAAAAAATCTTTGTATGCTTTTGAGTACAAACACCCTTCTTCAGGCTGAGGAAGTGCCTGCAAGATAGTTACTCTACTTTGCAAGTGGAAAAGCTACCTGATGTTTCATGCTTTCTAAGATGATCCCAACAAGGAGTGGGCATGGAAGAGGTAGAACAGTATTAAATGTGCACGCTAGTTTACTGCACAGTCACTTTATCCTAAGGTTATATTTGGGGTGGAGGAGAAAATGTGGTTTAGTCTCGTCTCTGCTGGAGTTCTAGCTTTCGTTCAGACCCAATTGCAACCAGCTCACTAGGACTTGCACCAATCACATTTTCACCAGTGTACTTGCACTAGTATTTTCCCAAGGTTCACACTGATGCAGCTGAACATGCAGAATTTGGGAATTTGCAAAGGAGTGAAATTAAACAGGAGGTAGAAATTGAACCCCCTTTTGTTGCCTTCTTTGAACATCCCATCAACTGTAGATCAGCCCAGATATTTAAGAACCTCCATTTAATTTCTTTTCCATCCTCATAGAAAAGGGCTCACGGCTGCACCACCCCGCTAAATGGGAACTGGAGGTTACATCTCAAATACTTTGGTGGGTGCCATTTGGAACTCGGGTTTGCTGCCCCCAGAAGCTGTTGTGTGAAGTATCTTCCTCCAGTACATCGCTTATTTGTGGGATGCCAAACACTGAGGCTTAATGGCCCACTCTAGTCTCTCTTTAGTGCAGGGATCAGACCGGGCTTGGCTTCCAATCAAAGGCATTCAACCATGCCTAATTCTCATCTGTTTAAAATATGGATGATGTAGGGGTGACCTGATTTATATCATCATTTCCTGGGATGGATCAGCACTGCACTTAGCTTTCTAAATTAGCCATCAGTCACTGGAGGTGTGCAGCCTACCCTAATCTACAGAGAAGTATGATGCTAAGCACTATATGGTTAAACATGACAACCAAGTATCAACCCAAATCTGGAGGCAACCATTATCTTTTGCCTGTAGTCACACCTGTATGACCAAACCATAGGCAGCATATGTGATCCATGTTAGGAAAGTTCATCTTTGTGGAAAGCTACTAAAAATATTATATATCTTAGCCTGCATTTATTGCAAAGCGATCCCTCACCTCCCTGCACAGCTGATAGATCTGACATTCTGCTAAAATCCACAAAAGATGTATTTTGTTAAAATGTCAGTGTCTTTCATGAGGCGTATTGTGTGGGGGCATCGCCGTTAATGCGTGTGTGACATGTATTGGTATTTATTTCATTTAGATACTTAATTAGGAAGGGATTCACTGTAAGTGAATGTCATCTTAATAACACTGATCAGTAATCATCAATGGAAACATCCTGTTCTATTCTTAGATATCGCCAGAGAAAATGAGGGTGGGAAGAGACCTCAGGAGGTCACATCTAGTCCAACCCCCTGCTCCAAGCAGGACCAGCCCCAACTGCATCATCCCAGCCAAGGCTTTGTCTACCCAGGTCTTAAACACCTCCAAGGATGGAGAGTCCACCACTTCTCTAGGTAACATGTTCCAGTGCTTCACCACCCTCCTAGTGAGAAAGTTTTTCCTAATATCCAACTCAACTTCCCTTGCTGCAGCTTGAGCCCATTGCTCCTTGTCCTGTCATCTGCCCCCACTGAGACCAGTCCAGCTCCATCCTCTTTGCAGCCCCTCTGCAGGGAATTGAAGGTTGCTATCAAATCCCCGCTCAGTCTCCTCTTGTTCAGACTACATAAGCCCAGTTCCCTCAGCCTCTTAAGTCATGTGCCCAAGCCCCCAACCATTTTTGCTGCCCTCGGCTGGACTCTCTGCAAAATATTTTTGCAGCCATGCTGTCAAGGAGTGCCATTGTTATCTCTGGTCATTGGAGTCAAGCCCTCATTGAGTTGACTGGGACATTTCACACTTCTGAGTCTGATCTGCAGACTCATCTTTACATCTGTTATATTGATTTACTGTTTTGAGGGTCTCTGTCTTTAGCAAATATGCCTTCTATAATAATGTTTCTAAAAGTAAACACAAAAGAAAAAAAAATGAAGCTCTGGAGAACACAGCAGCACTGGCAAAGTGATGCCAGCATGCAGCACAAGGGTGGAGTGCAGTGATTGTCAGCCCGGGTGCAATGGTACCCAGGGGTGCCTTGAGATCCTTTCCAGGATACTGCACAGTGACACACAGCTTTAACCCTGTGAGGTGTGCAAACACAATTCACGAGATAACCCCAGGGATTTCAAATCAAAACCCATAACGTTAAAAGCATTCTGATCTGTTGGTGGCTTGCTGAAGTTTTTTCAACAATAGCATTGCTTTATTATTTTTCTGTGGCCAAAAATGAATGGAAACTAAGAGCTGGTACTTTCTGAAGGGTGCCTTGAATGTAAAAAGCTTGAAAACTCCTGTAGAGTATTGGCTTCCTAGGGTTGTTTAACAGAAGCAAGGTTGCATGTTTCTCTTAAAGTCCACAGAATCACAGAAAATGAGGTTTGGGAGGGACCTCAGGAGGTCACAGCTAGTCCAACCCCCTTCTCCAAAGCAGAACCAGCCCCAATTACATCATCCCAGCCAAGGACAATGAATAAAAGAAGAAGAAATGCAAAAGCAACTTGCATGATGAAATGGCTGATTTAGGGAATGCATCAGGTGAAGCATCAAAAGTAGTATATATTTTCCTTTCAAAAGATCATTTAGAATTTGCAATACCCATAATCCCACAGTTTCAGATAAAATAAAATTACAATACTCTCAAATAACATGCTAGAATAAGTTGCAAATGCAGGAAATGCTAATCAGTTTGGGGTGGGGAGGGAGTCTAAAATGATCCAACGTGAGGTTTCTTTGTGCGTACTTACTATGTTTGCGCTGGCATGTCCGGTTTCCCTGTGTGTCAAGGGAATCAGATAGAGCTGAATCAGAGAGTTGAAATTTTCAGTGTCTGCCCCAGATTAGGGGAAGCAGAAAAAAAAAAGCAGTGCTACTTTCCCAAAGTCAGCTCAGCCTACAAATGATCCCCAAAATGGCACTCACAATAGACCAAGTCAGTTGATGAATGTAATTGCCCCTTTCTCTTTCTTATGTACTTTGTGTAGAGTGGCATCAGCTGATCATATCCTCAGAAGTCCACTTTCCTGCTTGAAACAGATGTCTTCACATGATATGCAAACAGCATCGTAGAGAATGAGTCGTGGTAATTTGGAAGGCTGGAGTGACTGTGATGTATTTTTATTCATAGTGAGGAATCCTTTCTTGTGTTTGGCTGTGGAAATAAGAACTGATGCCACTTTGACTTTCTTTCCTCTTAAGTACAGGCAAATGCAATGTCTCTACAGTATATGGAGCCTCTATATCCTTCTAGAGCTCACTGAAAAAGAAGGGGAAAAAAGAATGGCTCAACCCTAACAAACATGTAATATTTGTAATAGTAATAGTTATTAAACAAACTTGTAATAGTTATTAACAAACTAGTAGTTATTAACAAGCAAATAGTTACTAACAAACTATTAACAAACTTGTAATAGTTATTAAGCTTTTGATTGGCATGTCAAATTATTATAATCACCATTATTATTCCTATTAATATTATAATATTATTACTAGTACATAGTAGTAGTAATAATAATAATAATAGACCCATCCTCCTCATCTGGATTCAAATTTCCATGTGGAACATAAGAAGTTATTATTTTTTACCTTATTTTTATCATATAACAGCTCCAAATGAATTAGGCCTTTTTCAGACCCTTGTATTTTATGCAGCCTGTCACCTGTGAATATTATTCTGCTGAAAGCCCAAGGTTTGAGATCACAGTGTGACATATACTGTATTTACTTGAATATAAAACAAGGTGTTTTGCTCTAATCAGTATGGGGATGCTGGTGGGAGCAGTGGGAAAGCCTCTCATCTTAAATTTGTGTAGAAAGCATGACCCATCCTCCTTGCCTGGCTTCAAATTTTTGTGTGGAGCATAAGTTGTGTTGGGTTTTGTGTGTGTGTGTGTGTGTGTGTGTTTTTTACTTTATTTTTATTGTATAATAGCTCCAAATGAAATGGGCCTTTTTCAGACCCTTGTATTTTATGCAGCCCAGCACCTGTGAATATTAATCTGCTGAAAGCCCAAGGTTTGTGGTCACAGTGTGACATATACTATATCTACTCGAATCTAAACCAAGGCATTCATCTCTAATCAGCATGTGGCGGGGGGTGGCAGGGAAAGCCCCACGGCTTAAATTTGTATATACAGTGGGGGGGAGGGGGAGGGTGTAGGCGGCTTCTGCGGCTCTGATTTTTGCCCTGAGCCTGGCTTAGGGCCAGAGTCAGACCCACAGCAGCCTCCTGCCCCTGTTTCATTTGCCTTCTGCAGATTCTGCCCCCCACCCCTCAGCTCCCTTCCCCATCCCATCCTCGTAGGTGCAGTTGGCTCTGGCTCGAGGTGGATTCCCTCCGAGGCACAAAGTGACTGGAAACTCCCTGCCCTATCTGGCCAACCAGCAGCACTGGCACTGCTGCATGACCTGGCAAGGGCTGTGCTCCCGTGGGCTGTGCTCCGGGAGGGGACAGAGCCCGAGCAGCATGTGGCAGTAAGTGGGGGGAGAGGGAAGGGGCAGAGACTGTCGGGAGCTGGGGAGCGAGAGTGCAGGTGATGTGGGGGCAGAAAGGCTGCAGGAGGAAGAAGCCGGGGCAGGGGAGAAGGGCAAGGGGCTCATCTGCCCCCTCCCCAGCCACCCATCTTCCCCTCAGCCACTGCTTTCCCTGCTATAGCAGGGTGGGACAGACAGATTTAAGACAACCCTCCAATACTTAGATTTTATACCTGCAAAAAAGATTACGGAGTGATAATTTTTTCATATATAGAATTTAATTATGAGGGTCATCTTAAATTCAGGGTGATTTTAGATTTGAGTACTTCTTACCCGGCTGGTGCTCACATTGTTTAATTTAAAAAAAACATTTTTTTTTTTAATACACTGTCTGGCACAGTTCAGCATTTGTGACATTATGTAGAGTTTATGGATCATACAGAATATGGCTTTCAATGCTTTCCTTATGTCTACACTCCCATGATTGGTAAGAAGGTAGGGGTAGAGTTTTACATGGTAGTCCTGGGACCACATTCATGAGCTAATAAGTGCCTGGCTACTCTCTAATGTTGTGCATATGTATGCTCCATTGCTTGCCAAAGAAACCTGCTAGCCTGCAGAAATCCTTGCAGAGGTGAATGCCCCCCAATTCATTCAAAAGGCTTCTGTAATCCTCCTCATGGATGAACTGTAGCTGGACTGGGATCTTTATGCAAAGGCTGCTTAGGCCTGGAACAATACAAAATCGCTGAACCAGAATTGAGGACCACTCCCCACCCCTTTCCACCTAAGTAGTTTCCCTGCTGAAATCCAATTATATATAATTTGTGTGTGTGTGTGTGTGTGTAAATATATATATATATGTATGTGTGTGTGTGTGTGTGTGTGTATTCACCCATAGCTCCTAGAACTTCATGGAGACAGTGTCTAAATAAAGCTCTACATCTTTACATTTTTCAGTGATAAAGCAATGGGAAATTTCCCCTTCCTTTCCCTTTGAGAAGATGGTTGAAACCCTAGTCTGATTGAATTGAATAATAGAATTCCCTTTGACTTTAGTGACATCAGGGCTTCACCGACTGTGACTGCAAAACAAAATATATGGGGTAAATGTGGAATTCATTTGCTGGAATGATCTGCTTTAGCTAATTACTATTGATTTTATATCCATGTGATAATGAGTTACAGTATCTTGTACTGGTAATATCTCCATAGGGGTGAATTGAACATAGTTTTCCCCTCTGCCTCCCCACGCGCACACATACTTTGTCTTGATGTGGAAAGATAAGGTGCTAATGTATTCTCTAAGGATGCTGTTCTTGCAAAATTGTTTGGCAAAAGGAGAGAGGGAGTAAAATCTGCTTTCTCATCTCGACAATAGGCCAGCTGAGAGTATTGCAGACTAAAATCATTCTTGTTTTTCAACCCAACCACAAACTGATAATAGTGTTTTCTCTTTTTGCTTAACAATTTACTTCTCTAGCACCTGGCTTGGTTTACTCAACAACTAAGCTTTTCAGCTGTGCTGCAGGTAGCTGCTAGCTAATTCCATAATAACTGTTTCCTGGCTAGGGTCTTACTAAATCCATCATTCTCTTGCAAATCCCAGATGCTTCAGAATAATTTGGAAGAGTTTTTCGGGCAAATCCCAGGTGCTTCAGAATAACTTGGGTGAGGTTTTAGGGCAAATTCCAGATTTCAGAATAATTTGGGTGAGTTTTTAGAGGACCACTATTACAGGCGACTGCTAGGGGGGGCAAATGCCCCCCCCCCCCCCCCCCCCCGAGATTGGCCCCTGAAAGTGGGACAGTTTTTTGCCGCACAGGCTGGCGCCTTGTTGTGGGGGAGAGGGGGCACTAAACCATTGCACAGAAGTATAGGAGTGGATACAGGGATTTTGGCCCATCCCCAGGCCTGCCCACAAATTGTGCACCCCCTAGAGTCAGGAGGCACCAGTCAGCCCTGACCACTATGGGGAAACCTAGAACAAGTTTCTTTCTAGCCCTGAGTTTGGCTCATGACCTGAAAAAGCTTTGCTACATCATAGTATTCTGGTACCGTAACCCTGTTTTCTGCCTTAGTTACATTATCGATATCCCCACTCTCCCTCGTCACCCCAGTTGCTGTTTTCTACTCGGGGTCTGTATTTTCGATGTAGATGTGTGATGTCCTGGTAGGGTTCCCTTCTACCATCCATATTAGGATAACCCATTTTACAACATCTAAGTGACTGAGCATTGTCAACAGCATCTCAGTGCTTTCTGAAGAAGGATAGACTCCGGTTTCACAGAAGAGTTCCCCTGACGCGGGCTATTCATCTTCTACCCTAGAAAGCCTGGTACATCTGCACCATGTCACCTCCCGTTACGTGCCAAAAACTCCTGAGCAGTAACAAATTAACTTAGATGCAAAGCACACTGTCCCACCGCGACACAATTCTCCATTCTCCATGGCTGATTATAACTCTGCCGTCCCTCAGGAAAGGAGCAGCGAGGTTGCAGGCTTCTTCATTAGGCTAATCCATCATAACATGACCGTGAAGCTTCTTGCCTCTCATGGCCTTCTGAAATGTGTGGGCTGGGTTCCTGGAAGATCAAAAGCCCCTGTTCTGCCCCCCCATATATCAGCATTGCAGTATTTTCCAGGCTTTCCCGTAGCGCATTAAATGATGTTACTAGTATCTGTCATGTGAGGTTTGCCTGCTGATTTACTTATCCCAAATAACTCTTATATAATGCACGGCTGCTCCACCACTCTTTCTTTGGCAATCACTCCATTAACGATAAGGCTCTGATTTGACTTGACTATTGATCTTGACAATAAATATATGCTGCACTTTTAAAATCCTGGACTCGCTCTCCTAAAAAATCACCCTGGCACCGTGTACTCATTATCTGGGATTATAAGAGGCTGCTTTTGTGTTTGGTTGTTTGCTACAAAGTGATGAATATCGGGCAGTCACAGAAGGCACAAATGGGGAGGCAGAGAGAACAGGCATTCAAACTGTTAGGTAATTTTATTAAAATTGCAGCAATTTTAATAAAAACAAGTCAAGCGTAAAGCTGATACAAGTTTTCAGCCTTTGGCACTACAATAGATCTTTCAGGAGCTCTCGTATTAGCATTTTTCATTACAGTGCAATGAAATCCCAGTTCCTTCAGACTGTCTTTCACAATGATTACAAATTGATCATGGGCTATTTATTTACAGTTTGAGAAATGATGGCCTTTCCTTGGCATCTGAATGCCTTGTAGTCTTTAAAGCAAACCTCACAAAGCATCCTCAGAGTCTGCTACAATAGCACTCCTGTCAGATGAGAGAGAGTCTGACCCACCAGATAAATCTTGCTTTGTTTCCAGAAGCTCATATAAGCCTGGCATTGATGAATTCCCATGAGGTATTAAGTCCCAGAGGCCAGCAGATCAGGAGAGTTCAGTCTTAGGATAATCAGCAAGAATAAATCACTAGGTTGTATGAACTACAATGGGGCATAAGGAGAAAAGCTTTCAGATAGACCGGCCCAGGGTTCTGGTAGTGTTTTTATAGTGAATAATCTATACCTTGAGTTTTATCAGGAATTAGCAGACAAGATTCTTTGGTTAAATACGATATCTTTTATTAGATGCACTAAATAGTTGGAGAAATTGTTCTTTGCAAGCTTTTGGGCACAAACACCCTTCTTTGGGTATAGGGGGAGTCTGCTCCCCTGGGTGGAACAGAAATGTGAGCTAATATGCAAAATTCAGATCTGTGAAAATGCACATGCATGGCAGGGAAGATCATAGGAGAGGGAGATAATAGGTGTATAAGAGCTGGGGGTGGGTGGGGGAGGAATGTATAACCAACACCCCCAAAATCAGGAATTAGGGCACTTGTACTCATAGGAGTCTGTAATGTTCTGGTGAACAAAGCTGAGATATTCGCTCTCCCTAAAGCTTCTGGCTGCTTTTCCTGAAGATAATACCAAGAAAAGTGTACTCTAGCTACTTAGCTTTCCTCTTGCAAAACTCTAAGGACCAATACGGTAAAGCCCATGCATGAGAGAGCTAACTACAGCCTCCAGATCAACTTTAAATAGGTGGAAAACATCCTTTTCTATGTCACCACCCCAGTCTAGGAATCGAAGGTTAGTGATGAATCCAATGAGACAGAAAATTGTGTGGGCAGAGCTTGGAAAGACATCTTCAGAAGGACTCGCAGACAGGCCCCCAGCCAGTCCCTTTAGAGGTATTCAGTACTAATTAACTTTAAACCATGTCATTCATCCACAAGGTGAGATTAATGCAAAATATTCTGTTATGTTTTGCACTTGAATTCTGAATTTCACAACAGAGCATAACGCCGTGCTAACAGCTGTCCTGCAAACTGACAGGCAGAGAGCACGCAGAGGTTACGCAAGTACCTCTTTATTGTAGTATGTATTCAGCATGCTGGAAATGCACTGTGTAGTATTCCCATCAGAAAAAATCATAAAGTCCCTATTTTGGTAATTTGTGCATCAGGGAAGTAGACACTGGGTGTATCTACATGTGCGCTTTCCTGCAGAGTGGATTAATTAGCTCTGCAGTACAGTGTCACTGTCTAAACACATGTGCGCTGGTATTAAGGCACAGTAAACTAATTAACTCCACCATAAGACAGTTCTGTCTTATGGTGGTGTCAATATGTGCCATTAAACGCACATGAAGATGGTTACCGCTGGTGTAAATAGAGCCCGGTCAGCCCAGCCAGTTGGAGGCCAGGCCCCTGCTGGACCATCATGCCCCATCCAGCCCTCACCACTGCCCAGAGCCTAGGGTTTAGCCCCCTGTATCGCCTGCCAGCCCAAGGCTAATCCACTACAGCTCAAATGGCTGCTGTCCTGGGCGCACATATAGACAATGTGCCTGGGAGCAGCTGACTCCGGGTCAAAGTGCCCCGGAGTTTATCACGTCACCTTAATTGCACATGTAGATGCACCCAGGGCACCTAACGAAGTCCACAAGTGCCCTAAATATATGCCTGAAGACAGAGTTTGACACAGTGGTGACAGGAAAATGAATTTATTGTTGATTTAAGAACCACCATGTGGGATTATGAGGATTTGGTCATTCCAAAGGGATTAGTACCATAGACTCCACGAATCTTCATTGCAGAATCCCTCCTGCCCTTCAACAGGGACATGCAAGGCTCACCACAAACATATGAAATGGGGTTTTTATGACAAACAGGTTGGGTTTTTGCCCCTTGGCACGTGCAGGGAAGTTAGTGGCTACTGTGATGGCACAGACCCATTTTAGGTACCTGAAAAGTTGTTTCACGGTGGACCCCAAACTGCAAGGTCCCAAGTTCCTGTTGTTGCTTTTAATTTATTCTGATGAGACTTTATTTTGATCAACCCCATGAAGCAGATTAAAACATCTGGAAAAGAACAGTGCCACAACCCAACGGAGGTTTTCTCCTTCATGCAAGTCTATTCTCATAGCTTACTAGGAATAATTTTGAGACGCACAGGTGGACCCACTTCAGGGAAGGAAAAAAGAAAACGAGAAGAAGGATCAAATAAGTTAGTTCCTCTCTATGCCCCCTGAGGACCTGCAGTAGCCCATTTGCTCCTTATTCCCTCAGGTGTTCATACAGGACGTAAGTCTCTCAAGTGTTCACAGACTCAGAGTCCACTGGCACCTGTCCTTCCCACAGTGTTGCTCTCAGACAGTTGCCAGTCCTTCGTCTACAGCTCAAAATGAATTTCTAGAGTATTAATGCACACTAGATGTAATAAAATGCAGGTGGAACGTGGCAGCTAAGATGTTTCCATGCCTATAATGCCATGTCACTGGGGAGATTTTCAAGGACACAGATGGAAGTTGGTGCTCAGTTTTTGCTGTCTTATTTCTTCGTGAGGCAAAAAACTGCTGTTCTTAATTAAGGGGAAAGAAGTGAGGAGAGAAGGTGGAGGAAGGAAGGGTGAGAATGGGATTAGAAAAGGGATGGAAAGAAGTGATGTGCTATTTAAGGCAAGGCAGGATTTCTTAGGGCGGTATTATTTATTGGACCAACTACATAGTTGGGATAGAGTTAGACAAGCTTTCAAATGCAAGACATTTCTTGATCAGATCTGTCCAGTACAAAAGAAAAACAGCATAGTAAAAACTAGTTACATGAGCCAGGAGGGAAAAAAAAGCAAGGGGCAGCAGGAAAATAATTAGCAGGGGAAAAAAAAGAAGCTGAGTGCTAGGAGATCAAGGCCTATCAAAAGAGAAGAGGGTCGTTCTCACCCTTCATGTATAGAAAGAATTCAGGAATCAGGTAGATTAGAGCATGCCACAAAACCAATATCAGTGTTAAGCCCTTGATGATGTTGTGGGACAGAATAATTGAAGATTGGCCAACAGCTTCATCCAGTGTCCATTGAAGATAATGGCAATCTTTCCATCAGCCCCTAATTGCTTATACTATTTAAGCATCATCACAGCCATTTCTTTTCATGCAGCAAGATGAATAGTGCTGTTCAGGATCACAAGAAGACATCTTTAGCAGTCATTTGGATTTCAGTATGTTAGCCTTGAACTGTAACCATAGCC
>NW_005843403.1:28739-76786 GCF_000455745.1 Alligator sinensis | reverse complement strand
TTCCTCAGCATTTATTTCATGCAGTCGATGTAGCTGTCATTGTAACAGGCCCAGACCTCTTGGAGAAGAGTCCCATCTGCTGAATACAGGAGTGGGATGATTTGTGGGTCAAGGAAGTGCATCTTGCTTCCAACTCAGGTTTTTGTTCCCATATGAGAAATGGGAAAACCCCCTTTTAAGAGCCATCATTCATTTCTGATTACTTGATTCTTGCCATGGACAGCAGGGCCCTGATTTTTTTGTCATGACTTGTAGGTGAAATCCAGTAGGGTGAGTCTCATATCAATCACTGGGGGCTGTGCCTCCCCATCCTAAGGCCGATTTGTGGCCATAGCTACAATCCATCTGTTGATGTTGTTCGACTAGTCTTTTCATAGTGGTTCAAATGCAGCTGATTAATTTAGGACTGTTCAGTATTCAAAAGACGGGTAGATTTTGGTTTAAGGCTTGTTGACCTTTGGGGTTTTCTAGAAGACTTTAAAATATTTTTGAAAGGTAAAAAAAAATAACAAAAAACCTGTGCGCGCACATGTAAATGTGTAGTTGTATCAAGTCCAGGTTCATGATAAATAATACCATGAATGTCCATGCAATGGAAATACAGAGGCCAAGTATTTCTCATGTTCGCCCAAAATGACGGTGATTTAAATGCTGAGACCTGATTTTCAGAATATATTGAAGACACGTCTCCAGAAAAAGCAGGCCCCTTCAAAGTATCTTGGGGTGAACAACCACACATTAAGGCATCCAGAATTGCTAGCCATCTTTGGAAGTTTTAGCAAGAGTGATTGCCATTACTTGCTTTCCTGTTAAAGTTGCAGCCAGGAAGTTTGGGGATAAACCAAGAATTGTCAAAAGTTAAACTGCAACAGACTTCTTTGCAAATAGAAAAAGGTTCTTTTGCCACCAATAATGATTAAAAATAAAAAGAACAAGAAAAGGTGGGAGAGGGATGCTGTGCAGTAATGTGGGGAGAAGAATAAGGACAATCAAAGGATGGTCCAAGGAGTAAATGAAAAGTACTTCAGTTTTCAATAAAGGAGATGAGGTTGAGCTTGGGGGCAAAGGCTGGATAGCTAATGGAAATGGGAGTATTAAAGTAGAAATTAATATAACCAAGGTGAAAGCAAATCTCTGAGTTTAATAAACGCAGTCCAAAGAAACTCCATCCAAGAATTCTGAAAATTAACATATGAAATTACTGATGATTGGAGAATAGCACCCTAATATCTATATTTAAGAAAGGGGGAGTGATGATAGTAGCTACAGCTTTTCTTTGCTACATGCAAAAGGCTTTACAACAAGGTTTGATGGGGAAAAAGAAACCATAATAAAAGACATAGAGAAATGGAAAAAGGAAGATAAAATGCACTGGGGGGTTAGGCAAAGATAGTGTGCGTCAGACTAACCTGATCTCTTGCTTTGGTTTTCTAGAGAGACGCAATCTATGACATATTATTTAGACTTGTTTGATGTAGTGCCATATGGGAACTTATTTGTTCAGCTTTATGAATTTGGGGATTAGTACAACAAGTGTGCGGTGGGTCAGGAACTGGTCAGAGGAAAAATAGTATCGGAGAGGGCTGAAATATAAAGGACTGGGCTTGCAGGAAGTTATTCATGTAGTTTCTTTAAAATTGAATTTGGGACCAATCTTGTTTAATATTTTTCTTAGTAAACATTGGTGCTCCTGCACACCAAGTCAGAACGGGCTAGCTAGATTTGCTGACGTCAGCAAGTTCAGAGGCTTTTTCAATTTGCAGGAAGGTAAGCGTATCATAGAGGCCTATTTGTTATGCCGGGACAGGGATCTACACCCGTCAGGAGCTACAAACCCCCCTTAGCTGCAAGAGGGAGGCTACTAGGTGCACAAGTGATGTCTTGTGAGAGCAAAAGACAACACAGGAATGAGGGTGAAGCTTGCAGGTTAATAATTGAGGTGCCAAGGGAGGACACTGAGTGGAGAGCTCTGTCTGGCACCCACCCGCTACTTGTCATAAACATCTGAAGAGCTATGGGCACTGCTCACAGATGTGTACAGATGTGGGGAAGGAA
This sequence comes from Alligator sinensis, assembly GCF_000455745.1. Taxonomy (NCBI): domain Eukaryota; kingdom Metazoa; phylum Chordata; order Crocodylia; family Alligatoridae; genus Alligator; species Alligator sinensis. The sequence goes on along the minus strand of NW_005843403.1, from coordinate 74,731 downwards.
GACAGCCCTGCAGTCACCCCAGTCCCATCTAGCCAGCACCTCCTTCCTGGCATGGTGAATGGACAGCTTGGCCAAAGCCAGGAGATTAGTCAGATGTCCTGGGATTTTGTGAGGCTGTGGATGGGGGTGTGCATAAACTAAACAATGCAGGGAAAAGTTGAACTGCAGCTCAAGAAGAGGGTCTTGAAGAGGCAGAAGAGAGGGCATGCATAGGCTAGCATCTCCCTTCTGTTGCAGAAGGCAGTGTCAAGGGACACACAAACTGTGCCACACATGCTCCTATGTTGAAGGCTCTGTGTAGGACCCGCCTGCCTATATCTCCAGTGGGCTGTGAGAATGAAATGGAGTACAGGGTGGTCCACTGGGGACGTTCACTGTCAATGAAGGTGACCCACCCCTTGGTATCTGACTGGGACATGAGAATGAGGGTGTGAATGGTGTGGAGCATGAGCATGTATAGGTGCTGGTGCGAAGCTGTTTGGAAGTGGTCATGTTTGATGTCCCCTGACCTGTTCAGATGGTGCGTCAGGGAGATGACAAGGCAGTGGTTGGAGGACGAGCTCCAGAGGGCTGGGAGATATGACCAGGCAGGGACTGCACTCTTGTAGGACCCGTTGCAAATGGGATGATGTATAATGGTACAGCATGCAAGGTCATGCACTTAGAAACTAAAAGCAAATATTTCTCCTATAAACTTGGAGTGTATCACTTGGAAATGACTGAGAAGGAGAAAGAACTGGATGCATTAGTCAATCATAGGATGACTCTAGGTGGTAGAAACTACCATATAGGAGTCCTGGCTTCGTCCAGCTGATCTGGACCCCTCTACCCACAAAGGTCCACCTGTCAAACTGCTCTGTGAGCCCTGCAACCTTTGTCCCATGGCTTGATATGTTATTGGGGTAAGGTTTGTTGGTGGAGTTGAATGTCAGGTCTTGGATCTCCTAACAACAAAGTGCCCCAGGGGTAAATAAGCTTCCATTTTAATTGTCTATGTTATTGCTGTCAGTACATTGTAGTTATGTGAATTGCTAGTTTAAATCTCAACTCAATTTACTGATGCATCAGCAAACCAGCTTCCTGCCATAATGGGCATGTCCCCTTGGAGGAAATCATAAGATTGTGCAGCTTACAGCAGGGGAGTGTGGGAGAAAGGAGAGGGGAGAGACAGAAAAAGAAGCTGCTTCAGCTCCTGCTTGAGCTTCCATGGGTGTAACCTGACTCCCCAGGTGCAGCTGGATAAGTCTGGCCTAATTGCACAGGCAGCTAGGATAGCATTGGGGTAAATCTTACTTTTTTCTCTAAAACGGTTCAATAAAAACTGGAGATGTTCTTGATTTTCTCGAGCCCTTCTCCCTGCTTTGTCCCCCTCTTTGCCCCACCGCAAACTCCTCTTAAAGGCAAGAATGACTGAACAGCCAATGTGATGAGGCTATAAAGAAATGATAGACATGACCCCAGAATGCGTCTGGCAAGGTTTGTGCAATAGAGATAGGGAAGCATTAATGCCATCATCCAAGGGCCTGCTGAGACCTTGCTAGGAATACTATTATAGCTCTGATCACTCATGTTCAAGATGGATGAATTCAACCTGGGACAGGTGCAGAGCATGACTGCCCATGAGGGCAGAGGAATGGAGAATCTTTCTTACTCAAGGATTCCTTAAAGAGTGTCGTTTTCCAGTCAATAAGGGCTAAGAGGGGGATATGACTGCTTTTATTTAACCACATCGGGAGTCCAGGGAAGGATAAGAACAAGCTAAGCTAACAGACAGTACTGGCAGCTTTAAAAAAGGATCAAATCTAGGTCCTAATAATAATTGAGCTGAACTTTGGAGGGTGTCTGGCCCACAGAGAAGCAGGATCCAGAGCAGCAGTGAGGTCAAAGAAACATCTTAAAAGTTTCAGGAAAGAATGGGATCATTTTATAAAAGGTGCGGAGCAATATGGTTGCCTACAACCGCAGAAGAGTGAACTTAATACAGAAGGTCCCTTGCAGTCCAAATGTCCTGTCATGCAAAGTTTCAGCTCCCTGGGTGAAATCCTCTCTCAGCCCACTGACTTGAATAAAGCCAAGTTTTCTCCCTTCACTGTCTGCACTTATGTAATCCATATGAAAGCACACATCAGCTTCACTGGAAGCAGACCTGTTTTACTCATTTTACCTTAATCTTCCGATTTGTAACCTTCATTAGCTGTCAGAAATGTCCTCTTTCCCCCCATTATAAACTCAATAGTATTTCATTGTAGCTCATGCCTTTTCTTCCCTTGTCATTTAAAATGTCTGTTCTATGCTGTCCAAATGGGGATCAAGTTAGCCTTATGACTGGTCAAAAGATAATTAGTTACTAGATCAGTCAAATTGTGTCAAATCATGTGAGGGAAGATGGTTAAATATTTCAAAGCATTAATTTATGCAACAACAGTAACAAAAAAAGAGATTTTTTTATCACTTCCAACAGGGCAGATACTTAAGTGTAATTATGTATATATCTATAAAAGTTTAATGGTTATTTTTAACACGAGATGTGAAACAATGAAAGGAAAGTCTAAAAAAGGATACTAATTATGATAACCTTTTTTCACAGTTAGGTTAGTATTTAAATGTCAAACTACTGAAGACCGAAGAGTTATAAAAATAAAATAAAATAAATAGAAATAAAACAAATACATAAGTACTAAAAAAGGAAAAAGCCATTTAAAAGAATTACACCAGGTAAGCGGTAGGCTAATTCTTCCAGCATTTTGCTTTGCTGTAACTTCTTTTTCTTTTTTTAGCCTCAACTGCTTTATTTAGATCTCTGCCATCATCATCGAATTCATCAGTGTCTCCTTCCCTCCACTTCAGCTGTATATTGAGTCAAGGCTTCACCTGCCATTTTTTGTCTCTAATCTTAGACTGTGGTACACAGACATCCCCTTCCAAGCAGTAGAGGTTTTACAGTGGATTTCTGATTTCTGTCCAGGTGGTTTCTGAACCAACCAGTTTCTTTCCACCTGTGCAGAAGTACATGGAGGTGCTACAAAAATTGTTTGCCATCTTAGCTAGAGGACAAAGAAAATGTGATCCATTCCACCACGATGGAGAAAACTCTTTTGATCCAAGTCTTGGGTTTTCACTCCAGATTGTTTTACAACTGGGAAGGCTCCTTCTTGCTTTATAATTTGCTGCCTCTGCTGGAATTGCTTGTTTTCTTTTATATACATGTGTGTACACATGCACACACACACGTATATTCCTTAAAATGGGTAGCAACTTTTATGAGGTCACAAGCACAATCAGAGTAAAGTACCTGATGAATTACATTTAAGACCGGATTAACAGGTTACTTTCACCTTAAATAGTAACCGGGCCATGCATTGAAGTCAAGTTAAGGTGTGATTAATACAGCAAATGCTCCCAAATTATTCCACATATAATGTGTAACACCTTTGTGGCTTGTTCATTCATATCATGTGTGTGGCTGGTTGAGGCTCATCCATGACTGATTATGACACCCTCCCAGACCCCAGCAACCCCCCACAGCCTGTTCCCAGTCCCCCCAGTCTCCTCACAGATTCTTCCTGCCCTCCACCCCTTCCAAGTGCCCCCCACCATGGTATATCCCTATCCCCCAATCACTCCCATAGATTATGCCTGCTCCCCATGGATCATGACTTCCCTCCCTATCACTCCTGCAGGTCACATCTACCTGCGATGCTGCTCCCACAGATCCTACTTTCCCCCTGCCCCCCACATATTTCACCTGCTTCCCACAGGTTCTGCAGGTCACTCCTGCCTCTAGCCTCCCCCATTCCCCACAAATCATGTCTGCCCCTGCTAGCCTGATTACCTCCCCACTTCCCCAAACCCCCTATAAGTCTTCACCGTCCTGACTTACCTTAGATCATGTGGCCATTTGAAATCCTATCTAACATTCCACTAACATCCCCAAATATTAGCCATGGTTTTTACTCATCCCAGGGCATGGGGACCCCAAGATCAGGCTGCCGCAGCCCAATCCCAAGGTCCCTATGCCACAGGACCTGTAAAAACTGCATGTAGTTCTCAGCTAGGGTTTTGACACTCAGCTGACTTTCTGGTGGTGCCGGGGACTAGACTGGGACCAATTTGAGATCCTGGTTTGATCCCTGGCCCCAACTGATCATCAACTGATTGTTGGCACCTAGGTTTCAACTTGGTTGCCTAGGGAGAGCTCGGGATCGTGAGTCAAGGCTCCCCTCCCCTCCCCACCGTACTGGCAAGCAAGGTGTGATTGGGATCTAAGCCCTTATCCCTGAATCATGTTTCCTGCCATGCATGCGTGGCATGGCAAGAGGTGCAGTTGTTGGGATTCGGGATTAGATCCCATCACACCTTAAAATGAACCTAGAGCCCATCACAGCTAGATCCCATGACAACTAGATCCTGTCCTACCTAGTAGTCAGAAAGGTCTTGGCCCTGCAGCTGGGGATCAGAGATGTTAGATGGCCTTTCATTGTAGAAGCAATCACTAGATTTCTGCCATGATATTATTCTGCATATTATGCTTTTTTCTTTAGATTATGTAAGTAGAATATGTTCATCATTTTCACAAATATCTTGCTAAATGTTCAGGAACTCATTCTTGGTATTAGAGATGGAATTAGTATCTTCCATTTTCTAAATGGAGTTACCTAAGCTCCAAGCAGTGATGTAAATTTTGATTTTGGTTTTAGCTTGTGTTTGGAAAACTCTTCTGGGTCTCAGAAGATAAGAACACACTAGCTTATATCCACCCAGGTAGCACTTCAACTAATGTCTGAAATCAGTGCCGCAACAGAGATTTAAATGTTGAGAGCTGTCTCATGAAGAGTCTTCCAAAAATTATTAATAGGAGGGTAGAGTATAAACTAGAACAGTTTTTAAGCATGTTTGCTCTCCTTATTTGATTGAATGGGGTTGCATCAGTCAACACAAAGTTGCCTTCCTCCTCCTTGAACATATGAGACAGGTATTTATTAGTGTTTCTTAAATCATTCCTTCTTAATAAATCTAACAACTTGAGCCCTGTCTTGCCTGCTGGTGAACACTGGGCTGATGTTTCCAGTGGAGTATCCAGAATAGCTTTAAGATGTAGAGCCCATCACTGTATATGTACATGTCAGGCTACCCTTTCACATGCATTTCACTTTTCATTTGAATTGCATCTGCTATTTTATTGCTCATTGGGTGCGTCTACACATCACTTTGCTTTAGTACTTTCCTTTGTGCAGTAACTGCTCCTACTGTGCCATGTGCTCGGCACACGGTCAGATTTTGCCGCTACGTCGCCAAAGTGGCACACTATAACAGGGGAGCATGCCGCTACGGCGATGTAGCTGCTCATCACATGTAGACCCACGTGTTTGCTACATCACCATAATGTGCTGTAGGGCGATGTGTAGACGCATCCATTCACTTCATTTTACAGCTCCTTCTGCACTTCTTTGCCATCAGCCTTGGGTTTTTTTTTATTTGCTTGTTTTTATGTTTTTTACCGTGCTGAATAATTGGTGTCATTCACAAACTTGGCCACCTCACTATTCATCCCCCTGTCCAAATCACTTATAAACAGCAAAGGCTTCAGCACAGACCCTAAGGATATTCCATGTCTTATCTTCCACCTCAATGATTTTATCCTGAAGGACATCCAGTTTAGGCACGATGATGTCAAATTCACCACTTGCATCAGCAGTTTATTCCACTGACTTAACCACCCTTACTGAGAAAAGTTTGTGCCTTTTTATAATTTAACTTTGGCTTCAGCTTCCAGCCATTCATTCTTGTTAAATATTTCTCTGTGAGATTAAAGAGGTCTTTAGTACCCAGTATTTTCTCACCATGCAGTAATTATGTGCTATAATCAAGTCACCTCTCTGTGTTCTTTCGGATAAACGGAACAGATTGAGTTCTTCAAGTCTCTCACTGTAAGACATTTTCTTCAGCACTCAAATCATTATTGTGGTTCTCGTCTGTACCTCTTTCAATTTGGCAAATTTTCCGTGATGCCATGTTGAATTGCATTAGTTTGATTTATGTCCCATTTTTTTTTTATCAGTTATATCCCATAGCAGCTTTTCCATTGCTTTACCTAGGATTCATGATGGGCTAACTAGCTTATGGCTATATGATTTATCTTCCTTGCTCTTTTTGTTTAGGTCAGGGGTGCTCAAACCCTTGGCCTGTGGCCTGGTGGAACTGTGTTATCCAAGCTGCCAGGATCCCGGCAGGTCCAAAAATTAATGACAAGGAAGCAGTGACAATGTTAATTGCCACTCTTTGTTCAAATGTTCAGAGCTGTGGGGAGCCTATTGGGATGGATAGCATGGCTTGATCGGGCACATAGGGCTAAGGCAATGTGAGGCCCTATCTGGGCATGCAGGACTTGAGCTAAGGCACGCAGGGTCTCATCCAAGGTAGTGTGCAGGATTTGGTCTGCACCACTCACCCCACCCATGGGACCGAAAGGTTGACTACTGCTGGTATGAGTGAGCTAGCCATCTTCTATACCTTTCCTAGTATCTCACAATTTTTTTGGAATATTAATATTGACAGGCTGGAAGTCTACATGGATGTCTTTCAGTTTTCAGTGCCATTTTTTCCCCCCCAGGACTACTTATTTTAAATGGTTGATCCCTCGCAGAAAACAATTAATCCTCTCCAGGGAATATCTATACTGCGCAGTGCAGTGGGGTGTAGATGTATCCTCCAAGCTAACTTCAAATGCTAGCTGGTCGGCAGGGCAACTAGCTGGCATGGAGCCTCACACTCATACTGCTTCTAACACCTGAACTAGCTCATTCAAAATAAAGTAGCTCTATGTTACACTGTATTATACTGTACATGCATGCTTCGTGTTACTAAAGGGCTGCAGAGTATTTCAGCAACCTCTTGTAATACAAGACCATCCCGCTGCTGCTTTCCAGATGCTCAGCAGAAATATTTGACTGTTTCTGCCATTTCTTCATCACTTCTGGGGCACATGGCTTATGAGGAGAGGTTGAGGGAACTGAGCTGATTTAGTCTGCAGAAGGGAAGACTGTGGGAGGATTTAATAACAGCCTTCAACTCCCTGCAGGGGGGCTGCAAAGAGGATGGAGCTGGACTGGTCTCAGTGGGGGCAGATGACAGGACAAGGAGCAATGGGCTCCAGTTGCAGCAAGGGAGATTTAAGTTAAATATGAAGAAAACTTTCTCACTAGGAAGATGGTGAAGCACTGGAACAAACTACCTAGTACCCAGAGAGGTGGTGCAGTCTCCATCCTTGGAGGTGTTTAAGACCCGGGTAGACAAAGCCTTGGCTGGGATGATGTAGTTGGGGCTGGTCCTGCTTGGAGCAGGGGTTTGGACTAGATGTGACCTCCTGAGCTCCCTTCAACCCTCATTTTCTCTGATTCTATGATTTATACCATTACTGTTTTTATATCATAAGCAGCCTATATTATTGATAGATTAAAAAAAAAATCTAATATATTTAAGTGGATTTGTTTTTGTCTTGAGTGCTGGCTTTCCCCCCTTTTCCCTACCCTGATGCCTTTAGTTTCCCTTCAAATTGTTTTACATTTTTTTAACTTGTTGTATAAAGATTAGAAAAATGCAGGGCTAGGACTTCAAGAACTCATGCGGTTCATTCCCCTGTGCTGAGGCAGGATCAAGTATGCCATGCTAGTGTTTGCTGTTTTACATTTTGCTATATATTACTGCTTTAATTCTAAATGCTGCTTGCCACCTACCAGTGAGTCATATTTTTTGTTGTTGTTGTGTTTTTGTTATTTTTTTAACTAAAGTTGCCCTATAAATTGATGGTGGAACTGTAGCTTTTGGTCCACTCAAACCCTTCTTAAAATGTAATGTTTACAAAACTTGCATTCAATAGTGATTTTTTGATGTTAATTAAAAAATACAGCTCTTCATTTGGAATTAAAACAATGCCTTAATTTGCCATGAAATATCTTGGATTATTCAGACAATGTGTTTCCATTGCTGAACCTTTTGTCTGCTCTTAGTGACTTTGATATTTTTATGACAGTTATTCATAAATAATTAATATAACCTGCTCTGCCACATTTTGGACATGGCAGGATAGAAATCTAATAAATAAATGGCTAATAAAAGAGAATGATATAACGCTGATAATAGGATTCTTTTTTCATATGACAAAAATGGTGTCCATATCTTTATCTTTGTGCGCTTTGGCATTTTTGTTGATTTGAGAGCTCCTGGCCATAAGACATGTTACCAGGGATCACTACGTGGAAGTGACTCTCGCCAATCCCGCTAATAGGAATGACATCTTGAAAAATATACAACCATTGAGTGCTGACACTCTTCAGAAAGGATTGTAAGGTTATTTAAAATACAGTACAGAAAAAAAGTAAGCTTGTGTAAAATATAGTATGGAAAAAAAAGCATTTAATTTAAGTAGTGTGAGAGGATAAGGGCCTTGTAACACCTTACCTAGCGAGCTGTAGAAATGCTGATGGGTGTCAGTGCTAGCTTGAGTTTGCAGCAGTCGTGCTTCAGGCTAGAAGGGACCTGGAGGACTGAAAAGTAAAATTACCACCCTTCCCCCCCCCTCCCCCCCCGGTTTCCAATTCAGGCTCTCCCTCTGCTCCTGCCCCTCTTGGTTCCCCTGATTCCCCCACCTACCTCCTGCTTACTTGTGGCTGCCTGCACTGTCTGTTCTGGGGAAGCAGGAAGGGAAGGGTTAACCTGCCTGCCCCGTCCCTATTGCCCCACTATGGGGGCTCTGCTCTTCTCTTGGCTGAGCCCAGCCCAGACAGCAGCAGCAGTGACAGTGATGCCCTAGTAGGGAGGTTAACTCTTCCCTACCTGCTCCCCCGGGACAGGCTGGGCAGAGTTTACCTAATGTGTACCCTAGAGTGTCTACATCTTAGTGTGACATGACCCGGGTGTCACGGATCACAGATAATGCTGCCCTGAAGTGAGAGATGACTCACTTTGAGTCATCTAATGAGTGCTTAAAACTAGTTTCCGTGCAGGCATTAAGAAATGCAGGAGCTGCCCAGCATTACCAAGTAATAAGGCTCAAAGTATAAATCAAAGTGTCACCGCTCTCTCCTACATAAGACATCCCTATGAAACAGTCTTCGGCATAACAGGGAGATCTACATGTGAAATTAATTTGATTCAATATAGCCCGGTGCAGGTCATGCTGTAGTCTATTGTTTCCTGGCTCAGCATTTACATGTACACCCAGGACCACAGCACATTAGCCGGGTTGGAGCAGCCCCAGCTGGGAGACGTAGGGGGTCAGCTTGCCAGCCCGGGGCTGCTCCGACCCATCTCAACACGCTTCAGTGAGGCTGGCTGGGGCATGAGGATGCTCCACTGAAGAGCTAGCCAGCAGGAAGCCCCACATTGTAGCACCCTTGTGTCCCAGCCAGCCCCGTTCACTGTCTACCTGTGCATTGTGGTGCATTAAATAGCTCTGCTGTAGGACAGCACTTGCAATGGGCAGTACTATCCTATGGCACAGTTAATTAGTTTACTCGGGCCTAATAGCACTGCTCGGGTACACGGTGACGCTTTACTGTGGAGCTAATTGGGCAGCTCTACAATAAGTGGCTCGTGTAGATGCTCCCAAGATGGTCCCTTTTATCGGTTCAACAAATGATCCCAATAAAGATTCTTCTCCACTTTCCAAGGATCGTTCTCTTTGAACAACCTAAGGCAACTGAGACCTAATTAAGAGCTGAACAAAACCAGCACGCTTTGCAATCCCCGAAGCAGACAGCACATCGCATAGCAAAAATAGGCTCTGTCCCTGCACTTGTGTTTGGATGGGTAAAATGCAGTTGGGGCAAGTGATTCTGCATTGGTTGGATCCATATTTCTGTTACATCCCCTGAATTATGCAGCAGCGTATGTATGACGTGTGCATTTCACCAGGCATTTCTAAATGGAGGACATTATTAATATACATCAGATTTCCCTGCGGATTCCCAGAACCGAGGCTCGCGCATTGTCCTGCAGGTCACGGCAGGTTTATTTTGTTTTAAACAGTTTATGTTTGGATTTCTGTCTGCGTGAGAGTTTCCAGATTTCCGAAGGGAATTACTTCCAATACAGTACTTAGCATGTCTTTGCCATCTGGGTTTTTGCTATTATTTGGTTCAATTCAAAGATTAAAGACTGACAAATTGGACCTAGTGGTGGTATAAATCCCTGTGGAAAACACACTTCTATGATTTTTTTTAATTTTTTTTTTTGAGCTTAATAAACTGCTAAACTTGTAACAACACTTGGGGACTAGTAACAGTACCCTCTTAATCATATTTTAAAAAAAATCAAACATTTGACTTTCTCTTGCAATGCAGATGAAGGGAAATGCACCTTGTAGATAGACAAAAGCCAGATCTGTCTCTGTTGCCCTGTGATGATAATTCCTTCAGCCTTGTCCTCTTCGTTTTTAATTGTCCTGCAATGTCCAAAGTCTATAGCTTCACGTCCAGACTGCTGAACTGTTTGCTCCTTCGAGTGCTGGTGGAAGAAGCGCATATAACAGTTTTAAACAATTAAAAACATCTGTTGGGATTTTGGAATATAAATGTCTGGCTACTCAGCTATATGTTGAACTCACGATCCCAAGGAAGTCTGGGTGACACGACATTCATGTCTTTTTTTTTTTTTTTTTTTTATCAGCTAGCTTTTAAAATGGCCTTCTTGAGTGTAATGAATGTGACAGTTGCCATTTCTGGGTTGTAATAACCTGTAGCAAGTACCTGGGTAGCTTTATGAGAACACATTTTGTATTCTAGTGGTAGCTTTTGTGTTGCCTAACCAAAATGCCTTCTTATGTAATAATCCAGCGAAACATTTCTCTAACCCAGCACAATAATAGAAACACACTCTTGAATGCTCAATGAAATCTCCTAACAATGATAGGCATTATTTTGTCTTATATTAGTAGCACGTCTGCTGCTTTGATGCAGCTGAAGAGAATTTCCACCGTTTCTGGCTCAAAAGAATCAGTCATTTTCTGCTGCGAAAATTTCCCGTTAATTGGAACCGTGGAAATGGCTTGGCAGAGATGTTACCTCTGTTGCAGTCCTGCACTAAGTTGGATTTGATAGTCAGTAGTTGTACCAATGAGCTCAAACACAGCATAGATACACAGTAAAACATAAAAATAAAAAGAGCATTGGCCTCCAAGTCTTTGATTCAAATAGGAAAGGCAAAATAAGGAAGTACTGTCACCATGCCCATTTTTGCCATTTAACAGAAGACATAAAGCAAAGGGAGATTAGAAATTAGATCCATAAAAGGGCTTAATCCCACTGTAGTTCAGTGCCACAGCACCTAATATTGAGCGTCTGTCCCATGGTGTGAAATCCAGACTTCTGTTAGACACTTGAGCTCCTTATGCAGTAACTGGAGAGAGATGTGTCCAAAATCCTGCATCTCTATCAAGCTTAGACACATGACTCAGGACTAAAGGGAGGTACTCTGGTAATGGTACTTTTATACATTTATCTAATTTTTAAAGCCCTTGCCCCCTCAACATGCCCCCCCTCCCAAATAGAAACAAAAAACTTCTGCCTAGGCACATGCACTGGAGGTCTGGGTGACCTCTCGTGCATGCACCATGATACAGAAGGATCAACAGTTGCCAAACAGCTCTTGTCCTTGGCAAGAAGTGCAAGGACCCATGTTTCGTCTTCGTTTTAGCCCAAGGTGGTTTAAACCTACATCCTGTGTATCCTAGGAGGGTGCCCTAGCCACCAATGTAGAGATGTATAAATGGTTCCGATAGGACGTTTTCACAAGACCCAAATTAGTGTCTGTCCATTGGCACAGATGTCATAGTTTCATAGTTTCATAGTTTTAGGGTCGGAAGGGACCTAATAGATCTTCTAGCCCAACCCCCCCGCCAGGGCGGGAGAATAACAAAAGAACCCTAAACAAAAAAAAACGGGACTCAAATGAGTCCAGCCAGGTAGGCATCCAGCCTCTTCTTAAAGACCCCCAGGGTAGGGGCCAGCACCACCTCCCTTGGAAGTTGGTTCCAGCTCCTAGCCGCCCTAACTGTGAAGTAGTTTTTTTCGGATGTCCAATCTGTACCTCCTCTCCATCAACTTGTGCCCATTACTCCTTGTTGTGCCAGTGGGGGCTAGGGGAAACAGCGTCTCCCCCAAACCCTTCTGGTTCCCCCTAGTGAGTTTATAGACGGTCACCAGGTCCCCCCTCAGCCTTCTCTGAATAGGTTCAGGTCCCGCAGTCTCTCACTGTAGGGTCTGCCCTGTTGTCCCCGGATCATGCGGGTGGCCCTCCTCTGGACCCTCTCCATGTTGTCCACATCCCTCCTGAAATGGGGCGCACAGAACTGGACACAGTACTCCAGCTGCGGCCTGACCAGCGTTGCATAGAGGGGGAGGATCACCTCCCTGGCTCTACTCGAGATGTACCTGTGGATGCACGACAAGGTCCGGTTAGCCCTGCCACCCATGACCTCGCATTGTCGGCCCATGTTCATCTTGGAGTCAATAATGACACCAAGATCCCTTTCCGCCTCCGTGCTCTCAAGTAGGGAGTTCCCCATCGTATAAGTGTGCTGCTGGTTCCTACTACCCAAGTGCAGCACCCTGCACTTGTCCGTATTGAAACACATCCTGTTCCTGTTTGCCCACCCCTGTAACCTATCCAGATCCTTCTGCAATCTCTCTCTCCCTGCTAGCGTGCTCACCTCCCCCCAAATTTTGGTGTCATCAGCGAATTTAAACAGGTTGCTCTCCACCCCAACATCAAGATCGCTGATGAAGACATTGAACAGCGCAGGGCCCAGGACCGAGCCCTGAGGGACTCCACTACCCACCTCCCCCCAAGTCGAGTATGATCCATCCACCACCACCCTCTGAGTGCGACCCTTCAGCCAATCTGCAATCCATCTGACCGTGTAGGCGTCTATGCCACAGTCGCCTAGTTTATTAATTAGGATGGGGTGAGAGACGGTGTCAAAGGCCTTGCTGAAGTCCAGAAAGACTACATCCACCGCGACACCTGCGTCCATGGCCTTTGTGACCTGATCATAAAAGGCAATCAGGTTGGTCTGACATGATCTCCCCCTAATAAATCCATGCTGATTGCCCCTGAGCATCATTTCTGATGCCGGCCCGTCACAAATGTGCTCCTTGATGATCTTCTCAAAGAGCTTCCCCAGGATTGAGGTAAGACTGACGGGCCTATAGTTGCCCGGGTCCTCCCTTTTCCCTTTCTTGAAGATGGGGACCACATTAGCTACCTTCCAATCGTCTGGCACCTGGCCCAAGCACCACAATCGCTCGTAGAGCCGTGCCAGGGGCCCTGCAATAACCCCAGCCAGCTCCCTCAGCACCCTGGGGTGGAGAGCATCCGGACCCGCTGACTTGAACGCGTCCACCCCTCCAGAAGCTCTCTAACCCGGTCCTCCCCAACCTGAGGTCTGAAGGCGATCCCCTCGTGTCCGGCTTCTATCACAGCAGGGAAGTCCTGGTCCCTGCACAAGAAAATGGAGGTGAAGAATTGGTTAAAGAGGTCCGCTTTATCCTCTGACGCAACCACCAGATTGCCCAGCGTATCATGCAGGGGCCCCACATTACCCGGCGCCTTCTTCATCCTCCCAATATATCTGAAAAAGGACTTTTTGTTATCCTTAATCGTGGACGCTAATCCGAGCTCTATATCCGCCTTGGCCTTCGTAACAGCCCGCCTGCAGGCCCGAGCAGAGGAGGTACACAAGGCTGGATAGGAACCCTTAGAGCATTTAATCCAGTTCCCTGTGTTCATAAGCATTTATCTCAGGAATCCCCCAAATCATTACTTGGGCCCTCACATAGGACTACAAGGCACAAAGCCCCAGGCATCAGCACTACCCTGTAGCAGGCCACAGGTAAAAGCAAGAGAGACCAGGTCACTGGTAATGCCTGCCCCTGCAGTGTCTGAGAGCTAGATGGTTACTGTACACTCAGAAGAGCTTCAGAAAAGGTTTGTGCTCTACACTACATGAAATCACAGAAAATTTGGATGTGAAGGGACCTCAGGAGGTCACATCTAGTCCAACCCCCTGCTCCAAGCAGGACCAGCCCCAACTACATCATCCCAGCCAAGGCTTTGTCTAGTCAGGTCTTAAAAACCTCCAAGGATGGAGACTGCACCACCTCTCTGGATAACCAGTGCTTTACTACCTTCCAAGTTAAAAAGTGTTTCCTAATATCTAGCTTCAACTTTCCTTGCTGCAACTGGAGCCCATTGCTCCTTGTCCTGTCATCTGCCCCCCTGAGACCAGTCCAGCTCCATCCTCTTTGCAGCCCCCCTGCAGGGAGGTGACGGCTGCTATTCAATCCCCCTCGGTCTTCTCTTCTGCAGACTAAATCAGTCCAGTGCCCTTAGCCTCTCACAACAGTGGAAGGCAAAACCCCACAGTTGAAGCCAGTCTGATGTGAAGGTAAAATTCCCTCCTGACCACAAATATGTGATCAGTGTGACGCTGAGTGGCAAAGCAAGACCCTCTCTCCAGGATGCTTCTAAGGGTTTTCCAAACTCAGCACAATTATCAGTATGTTCCAGTCAAAAGCTTCCAACTTTATCTGTAGCCAACATCTCAATGCTTCAGAGGAAGGGGAAGAAAAAAAAAGATTAGGATTAAAAAAAAAAAAAAGATTGTTTAAAAAAAATAAAAATAAAAGATTGAAAACAGCACCTTTCCAAACCCAGCATAATGCTTTCCTTGCCTAACTGGTGTTTTGGGGGCATGTGTTGCCAGAAACCTCTCATGGTACAAGAGACGTACCTATATGTTCCAACCTGGGGACTAACAGCACAACTCCAACAACTCTGTTGAGCCAAAACTCTCCGTCTTATCACACCATCTCTGCCATTAACTTATCCAGCTGCATCTTAAACTGGTTCAGCATCTCTCTTCCCACTACCTGGTGTGGGGAAACTATCCCAAAACTTTGGCTGTTTAGGCATTTTCTTTGAGTTTGCAATCTAAATGTAGCTGTAGTCCGTGGTACACCTACCCAAGATGTTTACTGTGACGCTGCCTAATTAACTCCACAGCCAAATCTCAGCGTCTACACGTGCGGCCCAGTTAGGCTGCAGGAAATGAATTAACTCCGCCGCAGGTTAGTACTTGTAAACACAAGTCCTGTCCTGAAGCCGAGTTATTTAGTGCACAGCAGTGCATGTATAGACACTGGCTGGGGCACGAGGGGGGTAGCCCTGCACTGGAGTACCTTTGTGCCCCAGCCAGCCTCTCTGCAGCACATTGAGCTGGGCTGGAGCAGCCTCGGCAGGCTGACCCCCCCACAAACCACCTGCCAGCCAGGGCTGCTCATATAAATGCCGCACCCAGGAGCAATAAACTCCAGGTTGATATGCCTCAGAGTTTATTGCTCTGTGCAAATTGCTCGTGTAGATGCACTCAGTGTGTAGCCATTTGATCTTGTGTTGTTTTATTTTTTTCCCCAGCCTAAAAAGCTCCTTCTCTTTCTTCATATTTACTCCATGAATGTACCTATTAAGAGGGAACATACACCCCCTCAATCTCTGATTTGCTAAACTACACAAGCTAAGCCCCTTTCATTTTCTCTGATAAGAAAAAGTCCCCATTCTCTTCTGTTGGCCCTATTTTGACCTCCTCCCAGTGACCAGAACTGCATACAGTATTGCAAACAGGGTCTCACCAGTATATTGCACCATGACACTAGTACTTCCTTGCCTCTACTGCAAATACCCCATCTACTACTTGCTAAGATTGTGTTTGCTTTTTTTTTTTTACAGTATGTTGCACTAGTGGCTCATGGTCATCCTGTGATGAACTACCAACACCCACATGCCTCTTCTTCTCAAAATGTCTCTAGTCTATGCACTATTTTATAGCTCAAGCTCTTGTTATTGGTCACATTTATAGCTCAAGTCCTTGTTACTGGTCCCTAGGTGCATGGCTTTGCACTTCATCCTGTTAAACTTCATTCAGTTCATTCCTCAGTACTAATCTAGCCCTCTTCTATATTGGAAACACCCCTCAGCTTAGCATCATCTACACATTTCATGAAGATGCATCTGGGTCCAGTACCAGGGTTGCTGATGATCTTGTTAAGCAGGATGGGAACGCTTTAGGTAGCATCTCTCCACTCAGATAACTCACCCTCCAAAATAACCTCCCTTTGAACCAGCTCCTTTTCCATTTCACAATTATGACCTTGATCCCTGTCCTCTCCAGTTTGGTCAGTAATTTCCTAACTAGGCAAAATATCAAAAGCAGTAGCCTTAACCAAAAAGCTCATTCCTTGTCATAGGAAGATTAGTGTGACACGATCCTCCTCTGATAAGCCCCCTGTTGTGTTTTGTCCTATTTTCCATTTCTTTCCAAATCTTTAACTGTTTCCTTTGGTATCTGTTATAAGACTTTGCCTCTATTGAAATCAAGCTAAAATCATAGTCATTACCTGTAAATTTTTGATTCTTTGATTTTTTTTTTTTTTTTTTTTGGTACACTCCCAGGGAATCCCCCCCAACTCCTTTTTCAGACATGAAAGTCCTGCTTTTGTTTTGGGGTGGTAGTTCATTTCAACTGCTGCTGAAGAAACAATTATAAGAAATGCATCTTGTATAGGAGTTAGCAGTACCCAGAGCTCATTTTCAATTTAATAGCTAGAAATAGCAGGAAAATCTTCCTTAAAACACTCTGTTTTATTACTTTAAAGCAGTGGCTCTCAACCTATTTGCCATAGTGGGGCACACTTGCAGCTCTCAATGTGTTATGTGCACCGCATGTGCACAACTGTCCTAGTGTGCACATGTGGTTAAATGGTGTATCCATGTAACAGGATGTCACATGAGCCACAGCAGTGTGCTGATTGGGCTGCATGTGGCCCACGCACCATGGGTTGAGAGCCCCTGCTTTAAAGAAACATGGATGCATGTGTGAGCCATCGAGGAATGAGTAAGGGTTCAACTTTCTCACCAAATAACAGGAAACCACTGGTATGATGTGTATTTAAAACAGCTGGACTATTCCTGATACTTGACAAATGTTATTTTATCTGAGTAAGCTTTAAAAAAAAGGACAAGGAAATCTGAAAAAAAAAAAAAATGAAAAAGGGAAAATAAAAGTGTAGAATGAAATACCAACTAGATAACAATAATGTGTTTTAATGTTATCCTCATACGCTATTATATTATTATAACACCTAGAAACATCACCACGCACCAAAACCTTCTTGGGCTCAGGGCTGTGCAAGGATAGATCAACACAAAACAATTGTCCCTAAAAATCTTCCAGTCCATTTTCAAAGATTGGGTAAATGACACCCCTGTCATGAGACTTGCCTGCTGTTTTCCAAGAAGATCTGAACTTTCACCTGCCTGCAAATTGCATGTCAATACTTTATCCGCTCTATAATCTGTGACTACATCTGGGTTGTTTCTCTGTTTCCAGATCTGGATGATCCAATAGTGACAGTTCATCAGAGCATAGGGGAAGCAAAAGAGCAGTTCTACTATGAGAGAACGGTGTTTCTCAGGTGTGTTGCCAACTCCAATCCGCCTGTTCGGTACAGCTGGCGGCGTGGTCAAGAGGTATTGCTGCAGGGGTCCGACAAAGGAGTCGAAATTTATGAACCCTTCTTTACCCAGGTAGGAATCGAGGTACAGTATTTCTTTTTTTTTTCTCCCTTTACACAATGCTTTCACCTTCACTTCCATCTTAAATATTAACCCACTAGGAAAGAAATTCCCTCCTTCCATTTCCAACTGCGCGTGTGTTGCTCTACCCTGCCCACACTTCTCAACGTATCTGTTATATACTGCAGAGGTTTTCATCAGGTTGTTTTGTTTTATGTGTAAGAGCTGGAGGGAATGAGAAGCCAGATGTTGTGTAATATAGTGAGAGCTTGGGATCTAATCCCTTGAAACTCCCCTCCTGCCAGTGAAGATCAACAGGATCATAGGAAAGTAGGGCTGGAAGGGACCTCACAAGGTCATTTAGTCCAGCCCGCTGTGTGGGGCAGTATCGTCTCTGGCTGGACCATCCCAGCCAAGTGTCTGTTCAACCAGCTCTTGACCATTTCCAAGGATGCAGATTCCAGATGTTTTCTAGGCAGCCCGCTCCAGTGCGTGACTACCCTCACAGTCCGAAACGTCCTTCTCCTTGCCAACCTAAGTTTTCTCTGCTATAGCCTGAGGTCATTGTTCCTAGTCCTCTCCCCTGTGGTCACAGAGAAAAGCCCATCTCCACTCTCTCTCTAATGTCCCTTCAGTTATTTGAAGACTGTTATTAAATCCCCCCTCAGTCTTTTCTTCTCCAGGCTAAATAACTCTAGTTCTTGCAGCCTTTCCCAGTACATCCTGATTCCCCGGCTCCTAATCATTTTTTGTTGCTCTATGCTAGCCTCTTTACAATCTCTTGTTGGGGCTGGACTCCATGATCTTCTGAAGTCCCTTCCAGCCCTAATGTCTATGAAATCTGTCCACATCCTTCTTGAGGTGTGGGGTCCAAAACTGGACACAGTACTGCAGGTGAAGAGCCTTTAGTGCTTAATACAGCAGAAGAAACAATCCCCTTGATTTACAAGTGATATTCCTGTTGGTACAACTAGGATGCTGTTGGGTTTTTTGCAACAAGAACACCCAGTTGGTGCATGCTGAGCTCATGGCAACCCCCAAGTCATCCTCTACAGTACCACAGTCTAGTCAATCGTTCTCAAGTTTGTACTTGTGCGTGCCATTATTCCATCCAAAGTGCAGAACTTTGCACAATTTCCCCCGAAGTACTCACTATTAATGGAGACAAGGTTATCTGAGTAATGTGATTTCAGAGCTGAGTGATTGAAGAGCAGAAGCCCCTTGAAAAGTCCAGAAGATTTGTGCTCTGTAGTCACTGCGGTTCTTTGTTATCCGTCCCAGAGACTAATACTATGGAAGAGGCTCTTTAGTCGGTCAGATATAGTTAGTTTAATTTTTCAGATAATGAGACAGCTGCACAAAAATGGACATTCATTTTCTACCCTGAGATCCTTAACAGGCCCTGTCTGGGTTTTTGGCTTATGATATAAAAGCCAGATGCATTTGAGGACTCTAGTCCTTAATATCAAAGGGAAAAGAAATAGTGTTTTAGACCAGTGGTTTTCAACCTTCTTTGGTTTGTGGACGCCCCCCAAAAATTGAATGGAGGTATGGACCCCTTTGGAAATGTTAAATGCAGGTGAAGACCCTTTGGATTGTAAGTGTGGGTATTCAAATAATTTTGATTGATCACAGACATCTATCACGGACCCCTTAGATATAGTGTGCAGACCCCCAGGCCTCTATGGACCAAAGATTGAAAAATAAGCTTTTAAGCTAATTTTACCCCTCTCTGAATTTTATCCCTTGAGAGCTAAATACCCCAAATGAAAGGGAGTGTTTTTCCTGTATGCCAGGTTGGTAATATACCCTACAGGACAGGAGTGTGGATGTTTTTGAGTCTGTGGGAGCATTGTGCATGCCTATGGGAAACACAGCTCTGACCAGTACCATCAGCATGAAAGTGGCATTAAAAAAAAAAAAAAAAAAGCAGCAGACAGTCAACCCCTAACTTAGGGTAATCTTCCCCAGTCAAATGGATGATTTCTCCTGAAAGAATGAGGGGAAAACTCTACTAGTGTAGGATACACTGGGATTGGTGTTAGCTCTGTCCATCCTGGGGGAGTCATTTGCCGAAGGCAAGCAGCCTATTACTTGCTACTTTACTGCCTAGCAGGATGTCACAGTAATGGCTCTTACTGCATGCGATAGCTCAGGATGTTGCCCATCTGTCTATTCCTGATTCAAATGCAATTTACATTGGTATAGAAAACTGATATGGGGTACGCTGGAGTATGTGACCATCTGTCCCCACCCTGAGTGTGTATATTTCTATAGTAGCATTGCAATGTTGTAACACTGATGGTCCAGGAAATGTCTCAGAGGCAAGGATTTTTTGTGATGTCTTTTATTGAATCAACTGTATACATGGCAGAGTGGTTGGATATGCTTTTTAGCATCAAAGGTCCTTCTTCAGGTCTGGTAGAAGCAGATGCATGCTGAGATAAATAGGATCACAGACAAGGAGGGTTGGAAGGGACCTCAGGAGGGCACATCTAGTCCAACCCCTGCTCCAAGCAGGACCAGCCCCAACTACATCATCCCAGCCAAGGCTGTGTCTACTGGGTCTTAACAACCTCCAAAGATGGAGACTCAACGAGGTCTCTGGGCAACCTGTCCCAGTGCTTTATCGCCCTCCTAGTGAGAGAACTGCCTTCCTAGTGTTGTCATACTAAGAAAAAGCACTTCTATCATACTCTGGAGATATTTTTATAAGCATGTTCAGAGAATTTTTTTCTATTTTCAAGTTATTATACTACTCCCTAAACCCTGGTGGCAAGATCAGCAGCAGATATCAACAGGGGTAACTCCTTTGAAGTTGCTGTTGTACAAACGTAAGGATCTGACCCTGATGCCATAGCTGTTTTCCAAATGACCCCAGACTAGCTAGTGTGAAGTGACAGTGCATAGGAAGTGAAATGCTAAAAAAACTTTGGAAGAAGCTAAGGTCTATTGCAATCCTCTTCTCTGATTGTGACTTTTCACCCCCGTTTGAACTTTAAGTTTTGTTCCACATTCATCTGTTCCATTAAAGCAGGGGCTGGGAAAATGGAGAAAGGTGGTTTGCTCCAAAGTGTTTCTACTCATGTATGGATTGGAAGAACCCAAGCTTGTTGGCCATCAAAATGGTCCAATCCAATTTTTGAGTGCATTTGTATTTTTTGAAGACGGTAGAGCAATCCGTGTCCGAAAGGGCAAAGATCCTGTTTCTTTCAGCCAAACGTGAGTGACAGCAGTCCCAAAAAAGAAAAAGTTGGCGGGGTGTATTTTCAAAATTCAAACCAACAGTGAACAAAGCTATAAATGAAAAGCTGCTCAGGAAATCAGTCTCAGAGCAGAGAGCAACCTGCAACTTTCATAAACAATTCTGAGCTAATGATTTGAGAGCACCATCATTTTTGCTTTTTATTATACCTGACAGCTTTATATTGCTAAAATAGCTTGATATTCTACAGAGACATGGGCAGGCTGAAACCTAGCTGAGATGAGAATTAGATTGGGGAAGTAGAGTTATTGGGCTTCTGAAAGCAATGAGATTATTCTTAATTCACCATGTATGGACCTGGGTTAGGGAATCTGCGGTTTGTTTTCTGGGGAAGTGAGCACAGATGTGTAGCTTGGAGTCTTTTGACTGTTTAATTAAAAGTGAGAGGCCTCCTCTGAGGTGGGAATTCTTGACTAATAATGTGGAAATGTTTATTATCATCTCCTTTATGAGATAAGTTCTTAGTGGATGATAAAATATGTCACGTTAAATTACATCCCGCATTTTTCTTAAATATGGTTTCTAGGTTGCAAGGACTGTCCTCTGTACAGTTTTTGCCTGTGTTGAAGTAATGAATAAATCAGATTGTCACGTTAATAGTCAGACGCTTATCCATAACCTTTCTACATTTATTGGAGGTCAGGTTGAATTACTGTATCTTGGTCTGTGTTCACATGAGATGCGATACATGTTTAGAAGAGAACAAAATGTAATTAAAGGTTCAAGCATCATAAATGTCTCTCACATATTCTTGCATAATTGGTTCTCTTGATGGCGTGGTAGGAAACAGCAAGGGCCCGTGTGCAATGGGATAGGAGATATTTGGATTTAAAGTGTCTTGAGATATGCATTTGACAGCCCTTTTCCTGTTGATATGCTTGAGGCTGGATTGTCAGCCCGCTGCAAGGAAAACAAATGCGTGCAATATTTTAACTTCTCTCTGCTATGACAGCCAAAGAAAGAGAGGGAAGAGGGCAGAAAAAGCAATATATTGTATTCACATTTCCACTGTTTGCCCTGTTTCTTTTGACCTTCCTATTTCATTAAGTAATAGAAATCGAAGCATAAGCCACTTGAGTTTAAACATCCCATTATTAAGATGTAACACAGTGGTGGCCTGGCATTTTAGGGACCCTGTAACTCAAAAAATAGCTTTCAACTTTGAAAGTATTTCTTTTAGCAATTCAGTCTACATCAAGGATTACTTAACTCAGCTGCTGTGTGGGAAACCTGCTTGTGTAAAAAAACAGCTGAATTACTGGACTTTTAAATTTTTTTTAAGCTATAAACTTGCTGCACATTTTTTTTCGTCAGGATTTTCATCCTTGTCATTACATATTGTAATTGCACAGTTCAATTACAGGATTACATTTGCTGTATTTACACTAATTATGTAATTAGGCATAATTAGACTAATTACACAAATCAACTAAAATTATTTTTAACAAATCATAGCAATTCACACAACATAATCCACAATGAAGTTGTGGGATCTGGCCACAATTTCGGCAAGGAATTTCCAGCTCATGATTAAACATGCAAAATTCGCCCTGGACCTGATCTCCATCCGGTTCAGTAGGTTCGTTTCCTTTGCCTAATCTGAAGCCCTCTTGGGTTGGCCTGAATTATCCTTCGTTTAAAATAGGGGGTTTTTAGCCTGCATATTTTATTGTTGTGTGCCTTTGGAAGGTCTAATGTGAAGAGTGGATACTGCAGATGCTTAAACAGCTTGTCCTTAATTTTAACCTGGCAGCTTGGGTGGGACTAATTGTATGGTATAGTGTAGCCTGGTAGTACGTGTTTGGTACTGGACTCTCAGGTTGCTTTTAGGCAATTGCTTCCCTGTCCTAGCCCCATGCACTTTTCTTTTATTTCCTTCACATTTTGCTGATTAAGACATGTACAGGGGTCTTGAGTGTTGCCAGCCCATTTGGCCATCCAACCCCTTCTCATTTAACCCCGTGCAAGTGATGTGCATGCCGCCCTTTGGTTTAATTAAAACAATACACCAGGTGGTATTTTCCACAATCAAGTGGAAATCTTATAATAAGAGCTCTCTACTGTTTTCTCTCTCTTTCCATGTGTGGTCCCATTCTTACTTAATTTACTCAGAGTGTTTATACGTGTTAGTGAGGCAGGTGAATAATTATGGCGCTTTAACAATATAGGGCTTAGAGCTCATGTGCTCTGTTTCATTTGTCTGCTCTGTTCCCTTGCTAAGTGGAAGTTACAGTTCTGTCTCCATCAGGTTTAAAAGCTGCAATAGTCTAGTCCTAAAGCAGCATTGGAGTAGACAGGCTAAACGACTCCATGAGTTCAGCCCCTGAACAGCAAATCCCTTCCTAGCCCACCTTTGGCAATGGTTTAATGTTGCATTTGTGCATAACCTGGGCATCCTACATGGCAGAGCCATTCCTTACTATAGGGCCAAAAGAGGAGATAGGGCTTGATCGCACTTCAGCTTCTCCCTGGTAGCTAATCCTCTGTGCGCTCTTCCCCCCGTAGCAAGCAGAAGCTAAACGTCTGTAGCTTTACCCCCTCTTTCACGGAGGAAAGAGGGGGTAAATCCTCTTTCATCAGGATTTGTCGTCTTCTTCTAGTTGGCTGATGTCAGCTCAGATATGCTGGAAGTGGATAGTCTGAAGAGCAGATGCAAAGCTTGAAATATGTTTTTATTTCTGTGCTTAAGATTAATTGTGTATGCATGTTTCAACACAGCTTTATTTTATTTGGTGTATCCGTGGCACGCTGTTGTGCTAACTGAAAGAAAATTACCATAAATATGTTATAGTGTTCAAACGGCCTTGGGTTTTTATTTTATTTTTTTCCCCGTCTGCCTTGCTTCACATTGGCATTTTGTTGTTGTTGTTGTTGCTCCACGATGTCTTTGTTTTTGTTCTCGATTTAAAAGCAAGTCTTTGTATTTAACAGGTTTTCGGGGCGGGGGGTGGGTTCTGATCACATCTGATATCGCTTTGTCAAGGAAACATAAACACCTGGATCTGAACTAACAATAGTCTAAGATTTTGCCTACTTTTTTCATTAAAGTTTTTTTTTTTTTCTTTCCTCCAAATGTTTCTAGTCTTGTTATGCCCAATTCTTATAGCATTTTATATGAAAATCTCCTGCTTAGATACTATAATTTTCTTCAGTTTCTGTTGAAAAGAACTCCTTTATTAAATACTCTGTTTCAGATCATTGCACCATAATTTACATAAATACTGTCTAAAAATAAAATCATCGGGGAAGATGATTTAAAAAGGAAAACAACAGGATTTTTTATTTTATTTTATTATTTTATTTTTTTACAGCAGCTTCTGATTTTTGATTAAGTTGGGGGGTTTCTCAGTGGGTTTACTTTTACCTGATGTGAGGTGCAGTAATTATGATGGCTTCAGAGTTGCTTCTAAAACAAAAGCTTCTTTCCTCTTACTTCCTTTTTTTTTTTAAACAGTAAATGGGGAACAAAAAAATCCTCACACCATTATTTATATGAGACTCTGTGGGCATGTCCACACGAGATGCTAATGGCGCAGTAGACTAGTTCTACTGCTCATTAGTGCAGCACGAAAAAAGCTGCTAATGCACCGTAGAATTAGTCTACTGCACATTGGTGTCACTTAAAAAGCATGCCCCTGCACTAATGTGCAGCAGCACCAATTATGGAGCATTAAGTTAGTACCAGTGGGCATGTATACACGTGCATTTTTGTGCAGGGATGTGCTGGCAATCCAGCGGGTTGGAGCAGACTTCATTAATCGAGTCTGCTCCGCACGTGAGCAGACACGCATTGCACTACGACGCGTGTAGTTGTATAATGACACAAAATGCACGTCAATGCAGAGAAAACAGCGGTGGTGTAGACTAAAGCACCTATGATGTGTTTTAGCTCAACAGTGTCCCACCACCATTTTCTCAGTACTGACATGCATTTTGCTGCTTATACGATGGCATGTGCCTCAGCACCTGCCACAGCAGCATGTGCATGTGTAGAAATGCCCTGTGATTACAGGTACTAAACTTAATGCGTTGTAATTGTGGAGCATTCATGAGTGTGTAGGCATGCCCTGTATGTGGAAATGGGTTAGTTAAAATCAGCCTAGCCGTCTAGCACCTGCATCTACCTAGCCATCACAGTGCAATGCTTTTGTCACCTGGAAGTCTGCCTTTTCCTTTGACTTAATCTCTTCCTTACCTGCCCTTTCTAATGTGCACAGGGGGAAACAAAGATTCTGAAACTAAAGAATCTTCGACCTCAGGACTACGCTAATTACAGCTGCATCGCTTCGGTGAGGAATGTGTGCAACATCCCCGACAAGATGGTCTCGTTTAGACTCTCCAATAAAACAGGTATTCTCCGTAATAATCCACTCTCCCACTTGAGTCCGCCCTTTATGCTGTCTTCCTAAGAAGCAGACTACACAGGATTGTGCTCTTGTTTATAATCTGTATCGCTGCAGGCAGCTGCACCATCTTGCATCTCCATGTGCATTAAAACACTTTAGTTAATGCGCATTAAATCTAGTACTTCCATTGTGAGGTACTAGGAAAATGTGCATTAGCTTATCTAAATGCTCATTAACTAAAGAGCAAGGTTTTTAGCAATGCTTTAATGCACATTAGCAAAAGTGCATGGTGTGTTTGTTTTTTAGTGACACTTTAATGCGCATTAAAATAGGCTAATGCACATTAAAGCACATGTGTAGATGCTCCCAGTATCAGACTGTGTCTGGAAGAGGTGGGAAGAAGTAGCAAATGCAGATGGAGTGCACCTAGATTACGGATTTTGGTTCAGCCCTTGAGACACGAGGGGTCAGCTATGGATTTTTTTACTGGGGTTTGATATTGGGGGAAAATTCAGAAGTTTCCTTATTATTCTTCAGAGCTGCTTTAAAGTCAGTTTATGAAATCAGGTAGGGTTCAACCAGAATAAGGGTATTACTACATAGTGTAGACTCTGGGTAAAATGTTTTCTTATACACCCTCTGGGATCCTTAGAGAGCTGGTCAGGATTTTTCCTTTACAATGTTTTATTGAAACTAGGGCAAAAGTGAAACTTTTCATAGAAGGTTTTGCATTTACCAAACTGTCTTGATTTTATGTTGGGAAAATTGAAGCGATATATTCTGTTTGGGGTCTGGTCAACCCTGATAGAAACATTTCAATGTGTCACATCAACATGGGTTGTGCCAACCCAGCTAGAGGCTCATCTGCATCTCCTCAAGCTCCCTCATTGGGAAATGTAGTTTGTGTTCCCCAGAGCTCCATTTTCTACCGTTGGGGGCTGGACTGCATATCATATGATGCCTCTCTGTCTTTTCGCTGATGGAGCACCATGATGCATGATGGGATTCCCACGACAGTGTTGAATCATGGGAGATGAGAGCTGGTCTACCCACAGTTCAACACATCCCCATTTGATTGTGCAGCCAACCCAAACTTTTTGGATATCTGCACATTACGTCAGGGTCTCCTTTAGTAAAGCATGCTGCTACAAATTGAGAACTGTGAGACATGAACAAAGCTTCCAGTTGAACCTGGATGGAGGTCATCAGGAAGAGCTTGGGTGAAGTGTACTTTTGCATTGAGATTTGCACGTCTTGCATTATTTCTGCTCTCCGGGCTTGGCTTCAAAGCGTTACCCACAACTCCTTTTGGTATTTCTAATGGAAAAATGGAAGTGACATATGTAGTGTTGTAGCCTAAGGGCTCCGTTCTGTTCAGTAGTCGTTGTGTAAAGCAGGAAAGGATTCACTGAAATCTGCATGAGCATCCAACCGGGAGGCTGCAGTCACCTTCAGAGGCATGATTAAATAACTACTGCAATGCTTAATTAAGAACTAATGTACTTTTTAATTGACAAGAGAGTAAAGTCCTCATTTGCTCTTGTATAACCACATAGAAGTTAAGTAGCATTACTCTAGATTTATGTAGAAGAGCAGACTTTGGTTATATGGGTTCTTACAAATCAGTTTTTTCCTGCATATTTGTTGTCTTTTTAGGCGACTTCACACATGTGCATTGTAGAGATATGTCAACAGGAGACACAAAATCTGAAAAAGGAACAGAGTGGCTATAAAGTGGCTATAAAGTGACAAATAAATGCGGTCATTTGTATAGGCTCCTGCTATATTTAATGAATGCAAGTGGTTGCAGGTGAATTTCAGGTCAGTCCTTTATTATACAGTGAAAATGTGTCTTTGGCATTGCCGATGACAGGACTGTTCTTCATGCATCTACTTAAGGGACCAAAAGTGGCAGAAGAGTTTTTGTCAAAGATTATAACAACATTAGAGATATGATGGATGAGAACATATACTTGCTAATGTTGGTATAAGCCACGGGCTTCCATTGTTTTCCTACAATGAATTGGGTTGGTGGGTCCAGAAATGTGTGAGATGTGCAAAGTGTTTCATGATTTGTCAAGTTTGCTTTGACTGAGGGACTCATTGGCAGAGCTCCCTATTGCAGGGTGTGCTCAGATCGGGGATGCTGAGTCTCACTGGCTGGCCTGGCACCCAGAGGATGTTCCAGAGTGGTGCAGGGTATATTATAATTTGTGGTGCACCCCTGTTGATCGACCCAAGTGATTCATGTACTTTACTGGGCACTGGTGAGGCCTCACTTAGAGTACTGTGTCCAGTTTTGGACACCTCACTTCAAGAAGGATGTGGACAGATTGGAAAGAGTCCAAGGCAGAATGTCAAAAATATTAGGGGCCTGGGAAGCAGGACTTCTAGGGAGAGGCTGAAGCAGCTAACAAGTGGTATCTAGTCTGGGAAAGAAGGTGTGTGTATGTGTGGTGGGGGGAGGAGGGATTTGATAAGTGTTCAAATACCTGCAAGTTGATTATAGAGAGGGTGGAGATGGGCTTTTCTCTGTGGTCACAGGAGACAGGACTGGAGCAATGGCCTCAAGCTGCAAAAAGGAAATTTGGGGTGCAAATGAAGAATTTTTGAACTGTGAAGGTAGTCAAGTATTAGAACAGGCTGCCTAGAGAAGTTGTGGAGACACCATCCCTGGAAATTTTCAAGAGAGGGTTGAACAGACATTTGACTGGGATGGTTTTGTCAGGGAAGATCCTGACTTGAGCAGAGGGTTGGACTAGATGACTTCAGGAGGTCCTTCCTACTTTCCCGTGATCTTTTGATCCTATGCACAAGAGTTTGTATGCTGCTCCATACATACAGAAAACCTGTGATTAGGTTGCTCACAATAAGTCTTGCTGGTCTTATGGCAACTAATTGCGGTTCTCTGAGTGTAGATACTTCATTAGTGATTCCATAGATTTTCTTACAGATTTTGGTCAAGACACCTCTAAAACTTCTTTTATTTTAAGCTTTCATCCTGAGAGGCATAGGTAACACCTCAGATATTTAGGCTGAATCTGTGTCCTAGTTTTTTTTTCTAAGAGCCATCTTTTCCTTTTAGATTTCTAAATCTTCTCCTGCTGCTGTTTGGTCTTTGTGACCGGGACTGTTAGGGGTAGTCAGTGATTGCAGTGGAGCAGGCCTCTCATTGAGAAAGTGCGGGTTTATCTTTTGCTGCTACTTCTGCTGGCATGGGCTTTTTTATCCATCTAAATTCCTGTGCACACAACTGAGTCGAGAGGCTAATTTGGAGACCATCAGGCACTTCTTTGGGTGAGTAAGTAGCCTAGTTTCCTATTAAACACAACCTGCCAGATTAGATCTATGAGCTTTTTGTTTTCCATGTTTAATGCGTCCCATTGCTTATTTGATTGTCTGTCGTGGCATCACCAGAATAACGATCCATTACTGTGTTAGAACCAATAGGATTCATACAATAGTATTGTATGAATGAAACTTTCTGCCTGGTTCTCCTCCTTTAATAATTAGAAAAAATAATTAAGCAGATGCCATCAAACAAACATGCATTCATTAGTATACATCAGACATAATTCAGGTTTAAAGCATTACACATAGGCGCAATTAGGTACATTCACACCCACTTGATTCAACACCAACGGCTTAATTACATCTGTTCTGCCTGACTCTGTGTAGTCCTGGACACAACATCATATGCCTGTATGCACGGCAGGAGTGGAAGTAAAGTTGGCATTGTCATCCTCTTAATCCAGTTAATGATTTCCTTCCAGTTCAGCTCAGCTCTAAAACAGAAATAGAGAGAGGAGCTATAATCAGCTTGCAGGTCTACAACCACTCACATGCACCCACTATACAGGGGCATTTAGCAATTAGCTTCTTTATTGTCCTATTTATTTATTAGGTCATATGTTGTACAATTGCACCTCAAGGCAGAAAACGAGCTCAGAGCCCTTTGTGCGAGCAGACAAAAGCCTGTTCCTTCTGGGTTGAGTTCACAGTCTCTACAGAGAAGGTGGACACAGGAAACAAGGTGAAGGGAAAGGACATGACTTGCCTATGACCACATGGTGGGTCGGGGGCAGAGTCAGGAGGAGAATCCAAGCTGTCCGACTCAATACTCTACATGTAGACGGTGCTGCCTCCTCTCAGAACAAAATGTTTCGTGTCAGGGCCTTGTTACACAGTAAGTTTAGGCAGCTTCTTGAGCTCTTAACCCTTGAATTGGCGGCATAATAACACCTTTAAGTGACTTAAAGCACATGTTATTTGGTTTAAAGTTGCACCCCTCCATAGCAGGTTTATCTCTAATGTCCATAATCTTGCTCCTAAAACAAGATTAAATTGTGGCCACTCTCTAGACCTATTCTATTGAAGTTGAACTCCTCCAGCATCCCATGATGCAGTGGTCTCTCATGAGTCAGGGCAAGCAAGGACACCAGGATGCAGAGGGGCCAAGCATGCCCAAGTGCCTCACTCCCGGGGGGCGTTGGGTAAAGCGGTTGCTGCAATCCAGGACCCCATGGCCTCTGCAGTGCCTCCTGCTGCCATCAAGACTGGCTTGCTGATTATGCTGGCAGGAGGGGGAGGCAGTGGGGAAGATGGGGCTCCTCAGTGCTCAGGCAGCGGCAGTGTAGGGGGATGAGCTCAGAGGAAAAAAAGGTTTGAGCCCCTTTTTACATAGGCTCCTAGTCCTGCCCCTGATCACCAAGTCTCCAGTGGCAAGTCACAGCTGTGCAGGTGAATGACAGCCAGAGATGTTTTTTTGTTTCATGGTGTGACTGCTCCACTAAGCTGAACAGCTCTAAGTGGATTAACATTCATGTGGCTTAAAGCATAAGGTGTAACAAGGCCATGAGCATTGTTTCCCCAAAGCATCCCAGCATGGACCCATGTTGCACAAGGGGCTTAAATGCAGAGATGTGCTAAAGCAATAGGAAGGGGTAGACTATATGTTGTTGTCACAGAGCAGCCGTCTCCACCAAAGACTGCCCCTAAGGTGCCTATGCCTCATCCCTTGTTTCTGCCCCCAACCCAGGTCATCATAGCCTACTCATTTATGCATTTTGCCCACTTCCAAGAACTTGTCTGCTAATATCTTGGTCCACCCTAGACTAGGGCTAGGTAAAGAAATGATTTGCACCTGAAGGAAACTGTGCAGGGATCATGTACACAGCCTTCATTCTGCTCTATCTCAAGCATGAATTATTGACAGGTAATATTAAAATGCATCCGTTAACAGCCTACGTGTGACTCAGTGTTTAATCTTGAGAGCTAGAGAAAGGTGACTTAGTGCTGCTAACTCTGAATGCTCAGATGCACTGGCATGCATGGAGACAAATATGAGAGCCTTTAAACATGGCATTGTTCATTTGAAGGGATTAGGGATGAACAGCATACACACCCATGGGCCTACTGGGCTTCTGGTTTGACATGCATGAAGTGTCTGCAAAGTGCTGATAGGGTTAAATGGGAAACAAGAGTGTTTCACATACTGAAATTCTGCACCTCGCATCATTTTTGGCTCTAACACGATTGATTAAAAATCAAATGGAAGTTTTGATCTTAATCTACAAAGCTATCTCAGTGGCAGGACTTCATTTGAAAATATGTATTAGTGTGGATTAGCCAAATCAGCCTGGTTAGATGGCAGATGTCATGACTAAAATAGAATATGATGGTTGGATTCAGACTGCCTCCAGAAAGAAGTCTGCCAAGGGGGAGGTTGGGGTAGGGGGTGGTGGGAAAGACCAGGAACACTTCCAGTCTGTGTCTCTTAGCTGCATAACATCGTTCAGCAGACTCACAGCTTAAACTGGCATTTTAGTGGGAATCAAATTGAAAAAAGCTTGTATCTCCTTCTAATTTCTCCCCCCACCCAAAAAAAAAATGCCATTCTCTTGTGCTTAATTCATTGTGTCCTAGTTTATTCACAACAACACAACACTAGAGAATGATCTAATTTGGAAAATAAATATTCATCTGCACATTGCATTGCACTCTCCAGGAATCTGACACCAGTGCACGAGCACGCTCTGCAAAGGCCTGAAGTCATGAGATAAGAAATATAGCCGTTGTAATAGTCAGAGCTGAATCCTGACAGTGGGTGGAATTAGCTGGATAGTAGAGAAATCTAGCAACTAATTATAGATACTTATGCTGAGTCAAAATGACATGCTAGAGGTGCTTACTGAAAGCGGTGTGTTTTAGATATTGTCACCGTTTCCCGTACATGCTGCATGTTGTAGGGCTTATAAAAGAGGAAATAGCAATGCCCTTCTTTCTACACTGAAGGCTGGGCTACACGCCCACATCAGGGATGTTCTGTTTTAATCAAAATCCCTCCAGTTGGTTCCTGCCTTACTCAGAAGGACACTGTTGCAGATGGGAATGAATTGCAATTCTGGGCTTTCTCAGGGTGAAGCTACGCTCAGACCGTACTAAATCTGTGGCTGTTAAGTGCTATTAAAGTCACAATGTCCTGTGAGTAGTCACATGTTAAGGGTTAATAGCATTTCTTGCCTGCATGGCTCTGACTTGTCACTAGAGGGCTTGTGAGCAGGGTGTGGCTAGGACCCAGGACACCTGGGCCCAGCCCCTGCTCTGGGTAGGAGGAGTGCTGGGATCCTGGAGGACTGAACATTGCTACTTTCATCTCCATGAAGCAGAAGTGAAGTTACCCTAACATGAGCTGGGTAGCACAGCCCAGAGTTAACCCTCACCTTAAGTGACATAACTTTGAGATGCTCAGATGGCACTTATCGTATTACATCTGTAGTGTGCAGACACATTTTAACTGCCCTTAGTGTGGTTTCAGTATAAAGTGTAACTTCACACTCATTTGTTTTCCATGCTCTTGAATTCAAAGCTGGTTTTGATGTAACCTGCTAATTTACTGTGAGAGGAAGAAAGCTGCTAGGACTTTCAGGCTTAAGTAGAGTTCATAGGTTGCGCTTTTAGCAAACATCATGCAAGCAGGCCCATGCACCTTAATGCAATACAAGTGGAAGTAAAGGAAGCTTTGTATGAATGAGGGAGTGAGCTCGCATAGATCACGTTACAGAGCTGGGTCTGAACTGTCACGATGCGTGTTGTGTATCAGGAATTATGTTCTCAAATCTACGGGGGTTCACTTGCACTTCTGCCCACCCTTGGCTACATTCCTCAACCCACCCTATAGGGCTGCACTGCTTTAGGTGTGTGCGCAGTGAGGGTTGCTTCCCACAGAAGGGCATCACGGTGCACACACAAGATTAAGGACACCCTGGCTTGAAAATCTGGCCATTTGCTGGATCTTGTTTTAGTAGTCAAAGACTTGTTAGTACTCACTGCCACAGTGGGCAGCCTCTGTTCATAGGAGAGTCATGTTGGGAAGAGAATAGTGATTTTTGGGGTGCTTTTTTGTTAAGGAGGTAGTGAGAGGAAGGACCTTGTTTGTGATACGTCAGTGAGGAAGGTTAATGAATAGTAACGATGATCTCACTTGCTCTTATCCACTGTTCTTCACTGTTTACTAGCAAAGACCAAAGACAGCTTACAGAAACATTAGCTCTGCTCCTACAAAGACTTCTTTTTTTATGCCCTTGCTTGTTCCATTGACTTTAAGAGGACGATTTACAGTGCCTAGACTTAAGTATACACGTACATTTTTGAAAGTTAGGGCCTTTCTTATCACTAAATCTTATTGGAAAATGAAAAGTGCAGGGTTTTGTTTTTTTCTTTCCTTTTCTTTCTTTCCCTCTTACTTACGTTACCCATCTTAATCCGGTATAAATCTCGTACACGACCCTGACTAGGCTGGAATAAACAAGGTCTGTTCGCTTGTTAGTGCAGCCCATCCATCACAGAGCTGTTGGGGCCGTGCCATTCTGGCTCGCCTTTGATATAGCTATTAAAGTTTTATGTCCTGTTTTCATTTGATACCTAGTAACCCATAAATCCAGCTGTGGATTTTTTTTTCTCTGTTCCAGAGGCCGAGTCTAAGTATTTTGGGTGCATTTCAATTTGCCCATGCTTCTGCGTCAGATGTCATTGATCTAGCAGCTGCTGCTCCAGGGAGAGAGACACCTCTGCCCTTCCAGCGCAATATCTATCTGAAGCAATCATCACAGGCATCAGGAGAGACCTAAATCTGCTCTTAGGTTCAGAGAACATCAGCACGGGGTCACGGATTAGAATATGCTTCTGTTCTAGCTCTGCACAGTCCCCTGGCAACTCAGTTTGCATTGCAAACAATTTGGGGCAGGGACAGTATGTGCAAGTGTAAAAAGCACTGAGATTGAGAGTGCTATGCACGTATCTTTGATGTGAATCACAAATGTGTGACTTGTTGCTGACTGTCAGACTTGAGAAAGAATTGCCAAAGTCGTTAGTCAGATTCAGTGCACAATGCACACCTTTTTGATTATTAGGTGTGGACACATCTATGTCTAGAGCCAGACTTTAATTAATCTCCATCTGTACATCAGCCGTGGACAACTTGCCTCACACATCCTACCTATCCTCGTTTCTTCTTGGGATTTGGCAGCTTGCATGTAGTCAGTGATTCCTGAATCGTGGTCCTCAGATTACTGGTGTCCTACGAGGCCATCCTAAATGGTCTGCATCTCATCTGTGAATTGCCCTGGGCCCCACATGTCTATTCATTTATGTGCTGGGTAAGAAATCACGGTGGTCTTTGAGAAATTGTGGATTCTGATTGTCATCTTGTGGTGCAACCAGACCATCAACCATCCAGTCATAGAAAAATACGGAAGAGACCTTAGGCAGTTATGACATCCAACCGCCTGCCCATGCCAGGATCATCCCTGATTGCACGGTCCCAAACTAGTGCATGTCTAAACTGCTCTTAAACTCCTAAGGATGGAAATTTCACAACCTCCCGAAGTAGCCTGTGGCAATGGCTCACCACCCTCATAGTGAGAAAGTTTGTCCAGACATACAACCTAAGTTCCCCTTGCTGCAATGTATAATGTATCCTGTCCCCACTAAGAATAAGATGCCACTCTCCTTTGTCTAACCACCCTTCAGATATTTTAAGATTTATGAAATCCCTCTTAAACGTCTCTTCTCCAGACTCAATAATCCCATGTCTTCCGTCTTTTCCATGGACTTATTGGAACTGGGCTTACTTCTGAGGCCTCTGGTGTTTTTTGTTGCGTGCCACTGAACTCTCCGATTTATCTCCACCGGGGCTGTCCACGGGCAGCACACAAGCTGTGGGCTCCTGCCCAGCTCTCACTCTGCCCATTGCTGTCGCAGTAGCAGCAGCCAGGGTCACTGGGCTTCCCCGCGCTCGTCCAGACTCTGCTTCCTGCCCCTGTTCCTGGGGGCAGGAGGGGGCCAGACTGCCTCATCCAGATGCTACTAACAGCTCACTTGATGCTTTGGGGGCAAGATATAGTGCTCAGCCAATAGCTACAGCCATGAGAGGGTTAACACAAGACCCCCAGCAAGAGGGTGGGCAGGGGGGATGCCTCCACCCTGTGTGTGTGTATATGTATATTCACTTGTGCACATAAATTTGGGGTCAGATTCTCTTTTGGGTGATGAGTATTGCAACCCCCTAGATATCAGAGGAGAAAGCAGGAGGGGAATGGGCAGAGAAGACCATGCCTAGCAGAAGCAGGGCATATGGCATAAGGATATAAAATGCTGAATGACAGAGGATGAAGGTAGGCCAGGTACAGAGAGGTGGAAAGAAACTCCATACCTTTATTTGGCATTGCCGACAATCGTTCCCATCGGGTGCTGAGTGAAGACTAGCGAGGCAGGGAGATTTTACTGTATGTTGGTCCCTAATCTATGCTACTTTAGCATCAGCGTTTATAAATGAAATTCCAAGATGGGCATTAACCTATAACAGTAATTGTGGCAGCATAATGAACAGCAATTTACCTCTTAAGCCTTTTTTCTGCATTTGATTTCTGTGGGTGTCTTTGAAGTATGAAATTTCCACCGGGCTTTCTCACATCTTTAAATAATTATCGTGCAGGAGAGAGTAGCTGGTCCTTGGATGAAAGTGCAGACTTAGCTGGCAGATATAACTTCGGGGTA
Organism: Alligator sinensis; assembly: GCF_000455745.1. NCBI lineage: Eukaryota > Metazoa > Chordata > Crocodylia > Alligatoridae > Alligator > Alligator sinensis. The sequence continues at coordinate 39,436 of NW_005843403.1, read as the reverse complement.
GTGTGCCTTGCCTGTTAATAGTTGTGATGGCCTGCTGTGTTCTCTGGGCCTTAAAGCACTTAGATGCCTAAATTGCCTTTCCGGTAAAAAGCCCTATGTAAACACGGAGGCTGTCCAAATGGCACACTACAGGGAAATATTTTTCAGTAACTTAAATAATACAAATCTGTATTGGAGGCATAATGATGTCAGTGGGATATGCCGCTTTTCAAATAGTGGTCTCAGATGGGACCTGTGGAAGTTGTCTCTTGTAAGGAATAAGGAATGCGTAATTCCTACAAGCCTAGATACATCTTGTGTGTGCATGCGGGGATGTGGGGTACATCTAATATTTGAATACTGATGCACGGTTTGCTTCAGACCAGTACTGGGAAAGTGTTTATTATTTCAAATGTGAACTATAATAACAGACCTCGAAAAAAGGTCTCCAGCTTTTGTGGACGCATGCTGAAGATCTCTCTTTAGTCTGTTTTCTCTCCCGAAGCACGTGTTGCAATTGGGGGCACAGCTGCATCTTGCGTCCTCAGGCTCAGCTGGGGACCCGTAGTGCTAGGTGCTGTACAAACACACAGCGTGTAGGAACATGTGCACTGATTTGGATCAGTTTGGAGCACGGAGGCGGAAAGGGATCTTGGTGTCATTATTGACTCCAAGATGAACATGGGCCGACAATGCGAGGTCATGGTTGGCAGGGCTAACCGGACCTTGTCGTGCATCCACAGGTGCATCTCGAGTAGAGCCAGGGAGGTGATCCTCCCCCTCTATGCGACGCTGGTCAGGCCGCAGCTGGAGTATTGTGTCCAGTTCTGTGCGCCCCATTTCAGGAGGGATGTGGACAACATGGAGAGGGTCCAGAGGAGGGCCACCCGCATGATCCGGGGACAACAGGGCAGACCCTACAGTGAGAGACTGCGGGACCTGAACCTATTCAGCCTCCACAAGAGAAGGCTGAGGGGGGACCTGGTGACCGTCTATAAACTCACTAGGGGGAACCAGAAGGGTTTGGGGGAGACGCTGTTTCCCCTAGCCCCCGCTGGCATAACAAGGAGCAATGGGCACAAGTTGATGGAGAGGAGGTACAGATTGGACATCCGAAAAAACTACTTCACAGTTAGGGCGGCTAGGAGCTGGAACCAACTTCCAAGGGAGGTGGTGCTGGCCCCTACCCTGGGGGTCTTTAAGAAGAGGCTGGATGCCTACCTGGCTGGACTCATTTGAGTCCCGTTTTTTTTGTTTAGGGTTCTTTTGTTGTTCTCCCGCCCTGGCGGGAGGTCGGGCTAGAAGATCTATTAGGTCCCTTCCGACCCTAAAACTATGAAACTATGAAACTATGGAGCATGGTTTGTGCCAATGCCGATACAAGGCTCGTCAGTGGAAAGCAAAGGGTTCCTTCAGTGGGCAGGTAAGGGATAATGCACTCCTTTGCACAGTCTTGTCCCTCGTGCAATATAATGACCATCACTAATTTTAGATGCCTAGAAATATAGGACTGGAAGGCACTTCAGGCGTCAACAAGCTGCTCCGACCTTTTTGGAGAGGGAGAGATATAAATGTTAAGAAAAGTAATAAACAGATAAATAAGTTTGTCCAGCCACCTCCTGCTCAGGGCAAGACTGTCTGAACCATCTCATTCAAGTGTGTAACTTAACTTGCTCTTGGAAACTGCCAAAGGTGAAGATTTTCCAGTCTCGCTAAGCAGCCTGGTCCAGTGTTTAATCAAACTTACAGTGAGAAGGTGCTTCCTAACATCCAAACTGCATCTCCCTTGTTGCAATTTCAATCCATTCCTTTTTGCCCTGCCTCTGTAGATTCAGATAAATAATTACCTCCCAGTAATCCAGTACCCTTTTTGGTATTTGGAGACTTGTTAAATCCCCCTCAGTCTTTTCTTCCCTAGGCTAAATAATCCCATGCCTTCCACCCTTTCATTATATAGTTCTCTGATAATTTTTGGTGCTTTCCTCTGGACACTCATTTGTCTGTGTCATTCATCAGATGTGGTGTGTAAGACTGGATATAGGAGGTTTCAAATAGCGGTCTTGATTGGGACCTGTGGAAGTTGTCTCTTGTGAGGAATGTGTCGTTCCTGCAATCTTAGAAATATCTTGTGGGGACAGGGGAAAAGCCCATCATCCCGTTGTAGAAAGAAATTGGTTTGTTTGTGCATAAGTTGCTCTTTACAAATACGTGTCAGTGGCTACTTATCTCCATATTACATGTGCAGTAGCTGTAATTATGAGCTTCCCCTCCTTTGCAATAAGGGACCTGCACCTTGCTTGGTTTTTGTCTTACTTCATTAATTATCAGAAGGTTGTTGGGTTTTTTTGTTGTTGTTGTCTCTTGCTGGCTGCATCTGAGTGTGTGCCTTGACCTCCCTGATTTTGCCCCTTCTTGTTCAGATGATACTCGTCCTAATGATGATATATATCTACATAGATTCCTGTCATCTCTATAAATGTCTAACCTGTTTTTAATCTTGTCTGGTTTGTGGCCTCAGTAACTCCTGAAGGCAGTTAGCTCCAAAGCCTAATTATGTGTGATGTCTGTTAGGTATGTGTGTCTGGCTCAATGGAAAGGAAGCTTTGCCTTCAGGTGTCTTCTCCTGTGCCTGCTCGTCCTGGAAGAGGGCTTCAACCTGCACCCTTTAGGGAAGCAGCAGGGACAATGAAAGGGCTGGGTGCAGTGTGTGGCTCTTGGGGTAAAAGAAAACCAGAGCACTGGGCTTCTGCTGGGGAAGGGAAATGCTGGGTTGCTCTGGGCATGGAGCTCCCCTGTGACTGGGAGGCCTCTAATGTTTCTGTTCCAGTTTATAGATAAGGATAACTGTAGCAGGTAGTGTCTCTGCACCTAGCAAAGTTTATCCCCTGGTTGAGAACAGTCAGAAATGGTCCTTTCATTGACAAGGGGAGACAGTGGGATTGTTCCTGCAACCCCATGCACCGGTGCAAGCTGGGGGTGACGGGCTGGGCAGCAGCTCTTCAGAAAAGGACCTGGGGGGACAGGGGTTCAAGAAGCTGAACAGGAGCCAGCAGTGTTCCCTCATTGCCAAGAAGGCTAACGGCATCCTGGGCTGCATTGGTAGGAGCATTGCTGAATAGAGGGGAAGTGATTCTTCCCCTCTATTCAGCACTGGGGAGGCCACATCTGGAGTCCTGTGTTCAATTTTGGGCCCCCACTACACAAAGAATGTGGACAAATTAGAGAGACTCCAGTGGAAGGCAGTGGGAATGGTTTGAGGGCTGGGGGATATGACTGGTGAGGAGAGGCTGAGAGAACTGGACTGATTTAGTCTGGAGAAGAGAAGACCGAGGGGGATTTGATAGCAGCCTTCAACCCCCTGCAGGGGGGCTGCAAAGAGGATGGAGGTGGACTGCTCTCGGTGGGGGCAGATGACAGGACAAGGAGCAATGGGCTTCAGTTGCAGCAAGGCAAGTTGAGGTTGGATATTAGGAAAAAATCTTCTCTGAAGGACGGTAGTTAAGCACTGGAACAGGTTACCCAGAGAGGTTTTGAAATGACCACCCTTGGAGGTTTTTAAGTCCTGGCTTGACAAACCCAGGCCTGGGATGATGTAGTTGGGGCTGGTCCTGCTTTGAGTAGGGGTTGGACTAGCTGTGACCTCCTGAGATCCTTTCAACCCTCGTTTTCTAGGATTCTCTGAGTTAAGGGAGAAGCCAGAGCATCGCTCCAGAAATGCAGAAGCACTAAAGCCCCAGATTATGTCTCAGGTGCACTGTGAGTTGTTTCGGCGCTGTTTCTGAATGGCATTAGAGAACAATAGAAGTGAAATCACAATGGCCAGATTCAAGCTCTGACTTACTGAAAAAGCTCTCTGAGCTGAAGTGATATTCTCTGCCTACCTAGTCTAGCAACTGCAGGTGTTTCTTTGAAGTCCAGACTTACTGTAGCTCTTGCTGAGGTTGTCCAGCATATAGGACTTTTCCCCTGTGTGGAGCCCTTATTCCTTGGCCCACTGTCAATAACTCATGCCATTCTCTGCAAGGCTTGCTTTTGACAGACATGACTAGAGTGAACAGCAAGACACAGATCCAGCCTCATTTTAACTCATGGGCTCTCACCTTGGTTGATTAGCAGCTTTTTCCCATGGCTGGTCACATGGGGAAGGCTAACGAGGTGTCTTATTGAGCTGAGAGGGGAGCATGTCTTGCCTTGGAGACCCAGATTGCACCAATGACATGGGAGGGGAGTTTTGGAAGGTGGGGAAACCTTTTCAAATTGTCCATCAGAGGGGAGTTTTGGAAGGTGGGGAAACCTTTTTACATTGTCCATCCCAGCCACTTCTCTCAGACTCAACCATAAAAAACACCCTCAACACGAATGCTAGTCAGCCCTCAGTGCTGAGCTACTGAAAACAGGCTCTAATCATGGAAAACGCCTGGCAACCTGAATTTTAGGTATCTCGTAGAGTGGACAATGCCATCTACCCTCATGTGCAATCCGTTTCTTTTCCACCTGTTTTCCAGCCTCTCCATCGATCAAGCTCCTGGTGGATGACCCTATCGTGGTGAACCCTGGGGAGGCCATTACGTTAGTCTGCGTGACGACGGGAGGAGAACCGGCTCCCAGCCTCACCTGGGTCAGATCCATTGGGGTCCTGCCTGAGAAAATCGTCCTGAACGGTGGGACCTTAACGATACCTGCCATCACTTCAGAAGACGCTGGCACCTATAGCTGCATAGCCAATAATAATGTGGGCAACCCCGCAAAAAAGTCCACCAACATCATTGTAAGAGGTAAGCCTGGCGTGAAAGCTCTCCGTTTTCTCCTTCGAGGGTTAAGTCACTTGGGACCTGCTGAGGCAGGGCAGCTGCCTTGCTACCTGTGTCCTACAAGGCCACATAGGTATACTGGGCAGTTATCATAGGATAATGGTTTTATAAGTATGGGATTGAAGCAATCGTGGCATGGGACCTGCTCTCTCTCCTACCTGACATGGAAATGACTTTAAGGACCTTGTCTCGGGTCTAGAAGTAGTCCCTGTGGATTCACCTTCTTCTGCCAACCTGTAGAAGGAGAAATAGCAATGTGGGGACCACTGCTATCTCTGGGTGGGCCAGATTTGCTCAACATTTCTCAGACACGCAGTCCTCTTCTGTGACGTCTTTGGCAGTGCTCTGTGGAGCAGAGACATATGACAAACTTCTCGTGCTCCTCCGAATCCTTGATGTAGGGTCTTTGCAGACATTTAGGGTCTCTGCTGACATGACATCACTGCTTGTAAGCTTGTCTTTGTGGCCCTGAGGATTGGAAATGTGTCATACTTTTTCTTAAATCCAAGACCCAGATATAATCACACGCGTGAAGATCCTGCGGCCTCTGGCATTTTAGCATTGATAGTTTAATCCAGACCTGGGATAAACATCGTTCTCCAATAAGGATGCAGGAGAGACTATATACAGAATAATTGCTGCTAGGTGAAGACAAAATCTGTCCAGTTGTTTATGGCTTTCGGTAAGGGTCTAGATTCACTACAGAGATAGTCAGAAAGGAGAGCTCCATAGGCTGGTAAGCACCAGCACTGTGAATTAATCTACCTGAACTGAATAGTTCATCTGAAACTAATTTTCTGTAATCTAATCTGCCAATGGTACTGAAACATAAACTCCCACACAGTGGGCACTCTTAATAATAACTTGTGATTAATCATACTCGGGAGAATCTGCTGTATAAGGAGTAGTGGTGTGATTATTTTATGAGAGCCATAACCTCTGTGCACTCCTATTGCCCAACATATTATACTTTTCAGTAGGAAGATGAATTAGTGTCTGTTTCTGGGAGGGCGGTCAGTGAGACAGCATAGCATCAGGCCAAGTCTGTAGGAGTTTCTCAGCCTCTTGCAACAGCTTTATTTGTAATATTATCTTTCTATTTGAAGTTCTCAACGTTTGGCTGAAAGGGTTTATTACCGAGGTGCAATGCCACTGTGTTATTTCAAGAATGCAGCATCAACATTAATTCACAGTGATTTAAAGCAGCAATAAGATTGGGTGAAGGAGGGTGGGTGTGAAATGCAGATTTGCTATAAATAAGGAGAAAGAAAAGACTTCGCATGCAAACAAATGTTGGTATTTTAACTGACCCAACAGAAGGCACCTTTAAGCCCAGAAGAGGAAAATGAGTTCATGGCTCCCCTCAGAAACAAATTTCATGAGTCATAACATCATCATATTAATATGCATATGTCTTTTTTTTTTATTATTTCTAGAAGCCCATGACTTTGAGGTTCTGGATGCCTAGCAAAATATTTTAAACCTATCTGAGCTTTCTTTAAAAAAAATGTGATGGCTCAAGTAATTCTTCACACAGTGAGGTGAGGAAAGAAATAGAAAGCACCACAGACAACCGCAGAGAGGACACAGCTGACTTTCAAGCTTGGTACATTGCTAACTCTGTGTGATGGAAGCAGGGTGTGTATGTGTGTGTGCATGTGCACATATGTGCATGGGTGTGTGCGTGTGAACGAGAGAGAGGTGTCCAGTTCTCCCAAATTTCCGTTAAACGGAAAGAGCTAGCTTAGAAAAAAATACCACCTGTCTATCAGCATTTGAGTTGCCTTTGCTACATGTTACATCTGAGATGAATGCTGTTGAAATAGTGGTGGGGGGAAGGAGGGGGTAACATTTCTGGGGTTTTTTGTTTTGTTTTTGTGGGCCTTTCATAGTCCTTTGCATATTATCAGTCTCATGGCTTCCCCTGTGCATTCGTTCTTTCTTTTTGTTTGCTGGGATTTTCCATGCAACAACTGAAGACAGTAAGCATTTACAGAGAACACGAAAACCTGAAAGTTAAACCACAGGGTGTCAGGGACAGGTGTTGGACCTCAAACTAATTTCAAAACTAACCAGGTTTCTATATGGTTTCCTTGATCCCATGTCCTTACTCTCTGTGCTTAGTGATGGTACTGTATTTACACAAATACATGATGAGGTCCCTCCCTCCCCCTGCTTGGCAGAGAGAAAAAAAGTCCCTCATCTTATTATCACATACAAGGGATTCTCACTAACTACAGTGTCTATCATCAAACTGCTGGCAAAAGCAGCATGTGTTCAGCAACAGAAACCAATTACGAAGTTGATTGAATGGAGTCAGCACTGAACATGACTGCAAAGCACATCCTGAATAAGGCAAAAATGCTAATGGGGACCTATCACAAGGATAGATTAATGCAGCACATCTAAATAAGACATATGGTAGTGCCCATTAAGTGCAGTCTGCCTCCCTGCCAACTCTTTTTCCAGGTCATGGTGAGCCACAACATTGCATGAATTTTGACATCATCATTTCCACAGCTGATCTGAGTCTTTCTTTCCCATTTCCAATTATTCCTGTTTCTTATCAGTAACCTTTAATACCCGGCAAGCATCACAAAATAGGGACCCAAACAGTTCACCCAGAATCCCTTTGTTGCCCTTCTCTCTCAGCCTTGTGCATATGCGTACTGTGGCCCTGCCCTCCATGACGTGGAGCTGGGCCAGGATACCCTGTGTCTTATCTGCATATATTTTTTCGAGCATCCCAGGACTTGACAAGAACACGCAGCTCCAGTCATGAGTTGGGGGCTAACTAGCACCTGTATCCTTTGTGGGGAGTATCTGGAAACACATACTGAGCAGTGATGAGCTATGGGGTAATCATAGCTTGACATACTGTCGACTCTGGTGGGGCCCAGCCCAATGAACTGTGTGGTAAATCACAAGCCTTTGGCTTTGAACTAATATCTTGCATAGTTTATACTCTATATGAGTAGGGACAAACATGCTGCTTAAAGGTGCAGATAGAAGTGCAGCTCCCAGCTGTAAATCGGAAGGATTTTTGCAAAGCGTTCTGAGTTACAACATTAGCCCTACAACATTAGCCCAAAGCAAACAGAAATTCACTGTTGTTTCTAGGGGAAGGGGAATCTAGCAGCAGACTTAAGGTCAGCAGCCAGGTTCCCACAGAAAGGGCCAGGGCTCTCTGCCAGTGCTTGCTGTTTTCAGACTGGGACGGGGGAAAGGCAGTAGAGGAAGCTCCTTCTTGGGGCTCCCCAACTGATGCTGAAGGGTGGGGTGGGTGAATTGGATCCCCCCCACCCCCACCTTGCAGGGGCTACATTACACCTGCCCCACCCTCCTGGGGGAGCTGAAACCCTCCCAGACAGAACTCCCTCTGCTCCCTTTCCCCCCTCCCAGTCTGAAAACAGTGAGAGGCTGGGAGCTCCTCAGACACAAATGACAAAAGACGCTACATTTTGTAACATCTTCCTCTGATACCTCATGCAAGGAATGGTTAGATTTGCACCCAGTCAGCCATTTTGAAGCTGTTTGCAGCTGTTAACTTGTGTTTGGTCACAGCTATAAGCTGCTTTCTGTGGCCAGATCAGGCAAAAACGGCCACCTCTTTCTGCCTCTTAAAAATGTATTTATGGAGGTACTTGTGCTAAAACTTGCAACAGTTTCAAAATCAGGTAGCATGCATCAATTCTGGATGCACTAAGTGCATGGGTACTATATGTACATTGCTACAGCCATGTTTAACTTCAAGGTTTTTGTTTTCAAACATGCTCCTCACTTCCATATACTCACGGAGTGCAGGGTCTGACAATATGGACAGGGGAAATGGGCTCCTAAGGGAAAATGTTGGGGGGAAACAGAGAGCAAAGGGGCCACCTAACTTCCCCCCTCCCCCCCACCATCCCCAGCCATTTATTCTCCCTGCTGTAGTAGTGAGAGAGGGACAAATTCAAGGCATACCTCCAATAATTAGATGCTGTACCTGGAAAAGTATAACAAATTTATAAATTGTCTACATATAAAATCCAATTATTGGGGTGTTGTCCTATATTTGCATAAAAACAGTAATTGAACCTTCATTTGTAGTACTTCCCTTGTCTTGGTTTTCAACATTTTCTTCTCATCTAATAGGGTTGGGTCTGTGTTGCAGCTTCAATCCAAGAAACGTGAGAAACAAGACTTTTCCTGGTGATATCTTTCATTGGGCCAGCTCTATAGTTGAAAGAGTCGTTCAACGTTTCTGCTCTCGCATTGTGCCCTTCCTCATCTAATGGCATTTAACAGCCACCTTTATGATTTAATTCTTGTCCTTCTAGACCCATTGAGACTTTAGAAGCCACTGTTGCAAATGTCACTACCCCACTCTTGAAAAGTTGATTTAAAAACGGATCATAGAAAATGAGAGTAGAAAGGGATCTCAGGAGGTCACATCTAGTCCAACCCCCTGCTCAAGGCAGGACTAGCCTCAACTAAATCCTCCCAGGTCAGGCTTTGTCTAGTCAGGCCTTAAGAACCCCCAAGGATGGAGAGTGACCCACCTCTCTGGGTAACCTGTCTCAGTGCTTCACTACCCTTCTAGTGAGATTTTGTTTTTTTTAAGCTCTAACCTAAACTTCCCTTGCTGCAACTTGAAATATGATGCTTTTCAACTAGTACAGTGTAGGTCTCTGGTAAAAATGACCCATTTTGTCCTAGTCCTACATCACTGAGCATCTAGGCAGGCAGATTTCAGAGTAGGTAAGCAAGGGTGGCTAAAGGCAAGGCAAGGGAGCATTTTCCTGAGATTAGGATGGTGATTTGGGACGTGGTAGAAGTAAGCCCATTGTCATCCTCTGCTATGGATTTTGTGTATGAAATTGGCCAAGTCTGTCTCTCAGTAAGTTACTGAGGCCCTGTGGTACCAGGGACCAGAGGAGTGCTCATGAGACAAGTGATGCATTTGTAAAGCATGTGAATTCATTCATGCAGGTGCCAGGTAATTTCCCCTATTTTCTGTCCATTGAATTGAGATAGCTTAAACTGCTGTGACTCCCAGCTCAATGAATGCTAGAGTAGAAATAGTCTCTAAGCAATTCTTCCCCTTTGTTACTTCACAGATTTTGGCTTGCAGGTTTTCTTGTGCCTCTGTAACAAGGAAATGTGTTTCCCAGTTTTCCCTTTGTTGGCAGTTCCTCTCGCTTTTTTTTCCACATGCGCCTACTGTGGAACGATGTACATGCACTGAGAACAGATAGCCTGGTGTTTCAGTCACAGCTTTGATCCCCTTGACACATTTTTTTCTCTCCTGAGAACCCTAAAAATCATCCTGAAGCCTTGGTCCCTGAAATTATGAGTATTTGTAATAGCTGCACAAGAAAAACAATGCATTTGTTCCTCCCTGTGGGGGCGTAACCCCCCCTGGAGAATCGATGGATATTGTAACGAGTTTAATGAGAAGACAGATCCTCACGTACAGCATCAGCCTCGGGAGTTTAAAAGGCTCCTGTTAAGATAAGGTACCATTCTTTTACTATGTAGAGATTTTTTCTTTTAGCCGAGTTGTAAGCCAACCGAGTCAGCTTTCTTTGTTTTTCTACTGCCAAGCTTTCCTGCTAGTGCCATTCCCTTAAAGCAGTCAGATAATGCTAATGAAATTTTTGCTGAGATGATAAAGAGAAGTTATTCTGAGTACTGCAATGTCATTCCTTAAGAGGCACAGATATAAGCAATATCTCTCACTCTCCCCTTTTGTTCTGAACAAGAGCTCACTAGAGGCAAATAAATGACTTGTTGAATCACAGTTCTACTGTTGGAGCAGCTGCCCCCGTGACAACTCCATGTGCTGTTTACCTGGCAAATCACCACTTATTGAGGAATGCAGTGAAATGCAGACGTTCTTAAGAATGCCATTAGTGGCTTTTTTCT